>NW_019272311.1:0-47884 GCF_002738345.1 Cucurbita maxima | reverse complement strand
TAGCACGTGTTTCAAAAGTTCCTGTTTGGGGTTTCCGAAATAGGGTTTCAATTTTAAGCACTTTTTTAATCCGTTTCTTCGAACCTCTATATCCAATCATCATGCCTAATCATTCCCCATGAAAGTTTTGAAAAACATGGACAGCTACTCGGTTTTTTTAGCACATTTTTCAAACGTCCCGGTTTGGAGTTTTCGANCCCACAAAAGTTTTCAAAACCATTCACAGTTTCTAGTTTTTTTTAGCACGTGTTTCAAAAGTTCCTGTTTGGGGTTTCCGAAATAGGGTTTCAATTTTAAGCACTTTTTTACTCCATTTCTTCGAACCTCTATATCCAATCATCATGCCTAATCATTCCCCATGAAAGTTTTGAAAAACATGGACAGCTACTCGGTTTTTTTAGCACATTTTTCAAACGTCCCGGTTTGGAGTTTTCGAATTAGGGTTACGATTTTAAGCACTTTTTAACTGCTTTATACACTCTGTTATTTCGACATTCTGTTGTAAATCATCATGCTTAATCATTCCCCAGAAAAGTTTCTTAAAATATGGACATTTACTCGGTTTTTTCAGCACGTGTTTCATACGTCTCGGTTCTGGATTTTGTGAATTGGGCTTTCTATTTTAAGAAATTTATTGCTGCTTTATACACTCTGTTTCTTCGATATTCAATTCGAAATCATCGTGCCTAATCATTCCCCACAAAAGTTTTCAAAACCATTCACAGTTTCTAGTTTTTTTTAGCACGTGTTTCAAAAGTTCCTGTTTGGGGTTTCCGAAATAGGGTTTCAATTTTAAGCACTTTTTTACTCCGTTTCTTCGAACCTCTATATCCAATCATCATGCCTAATCATTCCCCATGAAAGTTTTGAAAAACATGGACAGCTACTCGGTTTTTTTAGCACATTTTTCAAACGTCCCGGTTTGGAGTTTTCGAATTAGGGTTACGATTTTAAGCACTTTTTAACTGCTTTATACACTCTATTATTTCGACATTCTGTTGTAAATCATCATGCTTAATCATTCCCCAAAAAAGTTTCTTAAAATATGGACATTTACTTGGTTTTTTCAGCACGTGTTTCATACGTCTCGGTTCTGGATTTTGTGAATTGGGCTTTCGATTTTAAGAAATTTATTGCTGCTTTATACACTCTGTTTCTTCGATATTCAATTCGAAATCATCGTGCCTAATCATTCCCCACAAAAGTTTTCAAAACCATTCACAGTTTCTAGTTTTTTTTAGCACGTGTTTCAAAAGTTCCTGTTTGGGGTTTCCGAAATAGGGTTTCAATTTTAAGCACTTTTTTACTCCGTTTCTTCGAACCTCTATATCCAATCATCATGCCTAATCATTCCCCATGAAAGTTTTGAAAAACATGGACAGCTACTCGGTTTTTTTAGCACATTTTTCAAACGTCCCGGTTTGGAGTTTTCGAATTAGGGTTACGATTTTAAGCACTTTTTAACTGCTTTATACACTCTGTTATTTCGACATTCTGTTGTAAATCATCATGCTTAATCATTCCCCAGAAAAGTTTCTTAAAATATGGACATTTACTCGGTTTTTTCAGCACGTGTTTCATACGTCTCGGTTCTGGATTTTGTGAATTGGGCTTTCTATTTTAAGAAATTTATTGCTGCTTTATACACTCTGTTTCTTCGATATTCAATTCGAAATCATCGTGCCTAATCATTCCCCACAAAAGTTTTCAAAACCATTCACAGTTTCTAGTTTTTTTTAGCACGTGTTTCAAAAGTTCCTGTTTGGGGTTTCCGAAATAGGGTTTCAATTTTAAGCACTTTTTTACTCCGTTTCTTCGAACCTCTATATCCAATCATCATGCCTAATCATTCCCCATGAAAGTTTTGAAAAACATGGACAGCTACTCGGTTTTTTTAGCACATTTTTCAAACGTCCCGGTTTGGAGTTTTCGAATTAGGGTTACGATTTTAAGCACTTTTTAACTGCTTTATACACTCTGTTATTTCGACATTCTGTTGTAAATCATCATGCTTAATCATTCCCCAGAAAAGTTTCTTAAAATATGGACATTTACTCGGTTTTTTCAGCACGTGTTTCATACGTCTCGGTTCTGGATTTTGTGAATTGGGCTTTCTATTTTAAGAAATTTATTGCTGCTTTATACACTCTGTTTCTTCGATATTCAATTCGAAATCATCGTGCCTAATCATTCCCCACAAAAGTTTTCAAAACCATTCACAGTTTCTAGTTTTTTTTAGCACGTGTTTCAAAAGTTCCTGTTTGGGGTTTCCGAAATAGGGTTTCAATTTTAAGCACTTTTTTACTCCGTTTCTTCGAACCTCTATATCCAATCATCATGCCTAATCATTCCCCATGAAAGTTTTGAAAAACATGGACAGCTACTCGGTTTTTTTAGCACATTTTTCAAACGTCCCGGTTTGGAGTTTTCGAATTAGGGTTACGATTTTAAGCACTTTTTAACTGCTTTATACACTCTGTTATTTCGACATTCTGTTGTAAATCATCATGCTTAATCATTCCCCAGAAAAGTTTCTTAAAATATGGACATTTACTCGGTTTTTTCAGCACGTGTTTCATACGTCTCGGTTCTGGATTTTGTGAATTGGGCTTTCTATTTTAAGAAATTTATTGCTGCTTTATACACTCCGTTTCTTCGATATTCAATTCGAAATTATCGTGCCTAATCATTCCCCACAAAAGTTTTCAAAACCATTCACAGTTTCTAGTTTTTTTTAGCACGTGTTTCAAAAGTTCCTGTTTGGGGTTTCCGAAATAGGGTTTCAATTTTAAGCACTTTTTTACTCCGTTTCTTCGAACCTCTATATCCAATCATCATGCCTAATCATTCCCCATGAAAGTTTTGAAAAACATGGACAGCTACTCGGTTTTTTTAGCACATTTTTCAAACGTCCCGGTTTGGAGTTTTCGAATTAGGGTTACGATTTTAAGCACTTTTTAACTGCTTTATACACTCTGTTATTTCGACATTCTGTTGTAAATCATCATGCTTAATCATTCCCCAGAAAAGTTTCTTAAAATATGGACATTTACTCGGTTTTTTCAGCACGTGTTTCATACGTCTCGGTTCTGGATTTTGTGAATTGGGCTTTCTATTTTAAGAAATTTATTGCTGCTTTATACACTCTGTTTCTTCGATATTCAATTCGAAATCATCGTGCCTAATCATTCCCCACAAAAGTTTTCAAAACCATTCACAGTTTCTAGTTTTTTTTAGCACGTGTTTCAAAAGTTCCTGTTTGGGGTTTCCGAAATAGGGTTTCAATTTTAAGCACTTTTTTACTCCGTTTCTTCGAACCTCTATATCCAATCATCATGCCTAATCATTCCCCATGAAAGTTTTGAAAAACATGGACAGCTACTCGGTTTTTTTAGCACATTTTTCAAACGTCCCGGTTTGGAGTTTTCGAATTAGGGTTACGATTTTAAGCACTTTTTAACTGCTTTATACACTCTGTTATTTCGACATTCTGTTGTAAATCATCATGCTTAATCATTCCCCAGAAAAGTTTCTTAAAATATGGACATTTACTCGGTTTTTTCAGCACGTGTTTCATACGTCTCGGTTCTGGATTTTGTGAATTGGGCTTTTGATTTTAAGAAATTTATTGCTGCTTTATACACTCTGTTTCTTCGATATTCAATTCGAAATCATCGTGCCTAATCATTCCCCACAAAAGTTTTCAAAACCATTCATAGTTTCTAGTTTTTTTTAGCACGTGTTTCAAAAGTTCCTGTTTGGGGTTTCCGAAATAGGGTTTCAATTTTAAGCACTTTTTTACTCCGTTTCTTCGAACCTCTATATCCAATCATCATGCCTAATCATTCCCCATGAAAGTTTTGAAAAACATGGACAGCTACTCGGTTTTTTTAGCACATTTTTCAAACGTCCCGGTTTGGAGTTTTCGAATTAGGGTTACGATTTTAAGCACTTTTTAACTGCTTTATACACTCTGTTATTTCGACATTCTGTTGTAAATCATCATGCTTAATCATTCCCCAGAAAAGTTTCTTAAAATATGGACATTTACTCGGTTTTTTCAGCACGTGTTTCATACGTCTCGGTTCTGGATTTTGTGAATTGGGCTTTCGATTTTAAGAAATTTATTGCTGCTTTATACACTCTGTTTCTTCGATATTCAATTCGAAATCATCGTGCCTAATCATTCCCCACAAAAGTTTTCAAAACCATTCACAGTTTCTAGTTTTTTTTAGCACGTGTTTCAAAAGTTCCTGTTTGGGGTTTCCGAAATAGGGTTTCAATTTTAAGCACTTTTTTACTCCGTTTCTTCGAACCTCTATATCCAATCATCATGCCTAATCATTCCCCATGAAAGTTTTGAAAAACATGGACAGCTACTCGGTTTTTTTAGCACATTTTTCAAACGTCCCGGTTTGGAGTTTTCGAATTAGGGTTACGATTTTAAGCACTTTTTAACTGCTTTATACACTCTGTTATTTCGACATTCTGTTGTAAATCATCATGCTTAATCATTCCCCAGAAAAGTTTCTTAAAATATGGACATTTACTCGGTTTTTTCAGCACGTGTTTCATACGTCTCGGTTCTGGATTTTGTGAATTGGGCTTTCTATTTTAAGAAATTTATTGCTGCTTTATACACTCTGTTTCTTCGATATTCAATTCGAAATCATCGTGCCTAATCATTCCCCACAAAAGTTTTCAAAACCATTCACAGTTTCTAGTTTTTTTTAGCACGTGTTTCAAAAGTTCCTGTTTGGGGTTTCCGAAATAGGGTTTCAATTTTAAGCACTTTTTTACTCCGTTTCTTCGAACCTCTATATCCAATCATCATGCCTAATCATTCCCCATGAAAGTTTTGAAAAACATGGACAGCTACTCGGTTTTTTTAGCACATTTTTCAAACGTCCCGGTTTGGAGTTTTCGAATTAGGGTTACGATTTTAAGCACTTTTTAACTGCTTTATACACTCTGTTATTTCGACATTCTGTTGTAAATCATCATGCTTAATCATTCCCCAGAAAAGTTTCTTAAAATATGGACATTTACTCGGTTTTTTCAGCACGTGTTTCATACGTCTCGGTTCTGGATTTTGTGAATTGGGCTTTCTATTTTAAGAAATTTATTGCTGCTTTATACACTCTGTTTCTTCGATATTCAATTCGAAATCATCGTGCCTAATCATTCCCCACAAAAGTTTTCAAAACCATTCACAGTTTCTAGTTTTTTTTAGCACGTGTTTCAAAAGTTCCTGTTTGGGGTTTCCGAAATAGGGTTTCAATTTTAAGCACTTTTTTACTCCGTTTCTTCGAACCTCTATATCCAATCATCATGCCTAATCATTCCCCATGAAAGTTTTGAAAAACATGGACAGCTACTCGGTTTTTTTAGCACATTTTTCAAACGTCCCGGTTTGGAGTTTTCGAATTAGGGTTACGATTTTAAGCACTTTTTAACTGCTTTATACACTCTGTTATTTCGACATTCTGTTGTAAATCATCATGCTTAATCATTCCCCAGAAAAGTTTCTTAAAATATGGACATTTACTCGGTTTTTTCAGCACGTGTTTCATACGTCTCGGTTCTGGATTTTGTGAATTGGGCTTTCTATTTTAAGAAATTTATTGCTGCTTTATACACTCTGTTTCTTCGATATTCAATTCGAAATCATCGTGCCTAATCATTCCCCACAAAAGTTTTCAAAACCATTCACAGTTTCTAGTTTTTTTTAGCACGTGTTTCAAAAGTTCCTGTTTGGGGTTTCCGAAATAGGGTTTCAATTTTAAGCACTTTTTTACTCCGTTTCTTCGAACCTCTATATCCAATCATCATGCCTAATCATTCCCCATGAAAGTTTTGAAAAACATGGACAGCTACTCGGTTTTTTTAGCACATTTTTCAAACGTCCCGGTTTGGAGTTTTCGAATTAGGGTTACGATTTTAAGCACTTTTTAACTGCTTTATACACTCTGTTATTTCGACATTCTGTTGTAAATCATCATGCTTAATCATTCCCCAGAAAAGTTTCTTAAAATATGGACATTTACTCGGTTTTTTCAGCACGTGTTTCATACGTCTCGGTTCTGGATTTTGTGAATTGGGCTTTCTATTTTAAGAAATTTATTGCTGCTTTATACACTCTGTTTCTTCGATATTCAATTCGAAATCATCGTGCCTAATCATTCCCCACAAAAGTTTTCAAAAACATTCACAGTTTCTAGTTTTTTTTAGCACGTGTTTCAAAAGTTCCTGTTTGGGGTTTACGAAATAGGGTTTCAATTTTAAGCACTTTTTTACTGCTTCATACACTCCGTTTCTTCGACCCTCTATATTCAATCATCATGCCTAATCATTCCCCATGAAAGTTTTGAAAAACATGGACAGCTACTCGGTTTTTTTAGCACATTTTTCAAACGTCCCGGTTTGGGGTTTTCGAATTAGGGTTACGATTTTAAGCACTTTTTAACTGCTTTATACACTCTGTTATTTCGACATTCTGTTGTAAATCATCATGCTTAATCATTCCCCAGAAAAGTTTCTTAAAATATGGACATTTACTCGGTTTTCTCAGCACGTGTTTCATACGTCTCGGTTCTGGATTTTGTGAATTAGGCTTTCGATTTTAAGAAATTTATTGCTGCTTTATACACTCCGTTTCTTCGACATTCAATTCGAAATCATCGTGCCTAATCATTCCCCACAAAAGTTTTCAAAAACATTCACAGTTTCTAGTTTTTTTTTAGCACGTGTTTCAAAAGTTCCTGTTTGGGGTTTACGAAATAGGGTTTCAATTTTAAGCACTTTTTACTCCGTTTCTTCGACCCTCTATATTCAATCATCATGCCTAATCATTCCCCATGAAAGTTTTGAAAAACATGGACAGCTACTCGGTTTTTTTAGCACATTTTTCAAACGTCCCGGTTTGGGGTTTTCGAATTAGGGTTACGATTTTAAGCACTTTTTAACTGCTTTATACACTCTGTTATTTCGACATTCTGTTGTAAATCATCATGCTTAATCATTCCCCAGAAAAGTTTCTTAAAATATGGACATTTACTCGGTTTTCTCAGCACGTGTTTCATACGTCTCGGTTCTGGATTTTGTGAATTGGGCTTTCTATTTTAAGAAATTTATTGCTGCTTTATACACTATGTTTCTTCGATATTCAATTCGAAATCATCGTGCCTAATCATTCCCCACAAAAGTTTTCAAAACCATTCACAGTTTCTAGTTTTTTTTAGCACGTGTTTCAAAAGTTCCTGTTTGGGGTTTCCGAAATAGGGTTTCAATTTTAAGCACTTTTTTACTCCGTTTCTTCGAACCTCTATATCCAATCATCATGCCTAATCATTCCCCATGAAAGTTTTGAAAAACATGGACAGCTACTCGGTTTTTTTAGCACATTTTTCAAACGTCCCGGTTTGGAGTTTTCGAATTAGGGTTACGATTTTAAGCACTTTTTAACTGTTTTATACACTCTGTTATTTCGACATTCTGTTGTACATCATCATGCTTAATCATTCCCCATAAAAGTTTCTTAAAATATGGACATTTACTCGGTTTTTTCAGCACGTGTTTCATACGTCTCGGTTCTGGATTTTGTGAATTGGGCTTTCTATTTTAAGAAATTTATTGCTGCTTTATACACTCTGTTTCTTCGATATTCAATTCGAAATCATCGTGCCTAATCATTCCCCACAAAAATTTTCAAAACCATTCACAGTTTCTAGTTTTTTTTAGCACGTGTTTCAAAAGTTCCTGTTTGGGGTTTCCGAAATAGGGTTTCAATTTTAAGCACTTTTTTACTCCGTTTCTTCGAACCTCTATATCCAATCATCATGCCTAATCATTCCCCATGAAAGTTTTGAAAAACATGGACAGCTACTCGGTTTTTTTAGCACATTTTTCAAACGTCCCGGTTTGGAGTTTTCGAATTAGGGTTACGATTTTAAGCACTTTTTAACTGCTTTATACACTCTGTTATTTCGACATTCTGTTGTAAATCATCATGCTTAATCATTCCCCATAAAAGTTTCTTAAAATATGGACATTTACTCGGTTTTTTCAGCACGTGTTTCATACGTCTCGGTTCTGGATTTTGTGAATTGGGCTTTCTATTTTAAGAAATTTATTGCTGCTTTATACACTCTGTTTCTTCGATATTCAATTCGAAATCATCGTGCCTAATCATTCCCCACAAAAGTTTTCAAAACCATTCACAGTTTCTAGTTTTTTTTAGCACGTGTTTCAAAAGTTCCTGTTTGGGGTTTCCGAAATAGGGTTTCAATTTTAAGCACTTTTTTACAACGTTTCTTCGAACCTCTATATCCAATCATCATGCCTAATCATTCCCCATGAAAGTTTTGAAAAACATGGACAGCTACTCGGTTTTTTTAGCACATTTTTCAAACGTCCCGGTTTGGAGTTTTCGAATTAGGGTTACGATTTTAAGCACTTTCTAACTGCTTTATACACTCTGTTATTTCGACATTCTGTTGTAAATCATCATGCTTAATCATTCCCCAGAAAAGTTTCTTAAAATATGGACATTTACTCGGTTTTTTCAGCACGTGTTTCATACGTCTCGGTTCTGGATTTTTTGAATTGGGCTTTCTATTTTAAGAAATTTATTGCTGCTTTATACACTCTGTTTCTTCGATATTCAGTTCGAAATCATCGTGCCTAATCATTCCCCACAAAAGTTTTCAAAACCATTCACAGTTTCTAGTTTTTTTTAGCACGTGTTTCAAAAGTTCCTGTTTGGGGTTTCCGAAATAGGGTTTCAATTTTAAGCACTTTTTTACTCCGTTTCTTCGAACCTCTATATCCAATCATTATACCTAATCATTCCCCATGAAAGTCTTGAAAAACATGGACATCTACTCGGTTTTTTTAGCACATTTTTCAAACGTCCCGGTTTGGAGTTTTCGAATTAGGGTTACGATTTTAAGCACTTTCTAACTGCTTTATACACTCTGTTATTTCGACATTCTGTTGTAAATCATCATGCTTAATCATTCCCCAGAAAAGTTTCTTAAAATATGGACATTTACTCGGTTTTTTCAGCACGTGTTTCATACGTCTCGGTTCTGGATTTTGTGAATTGGGCTTTCTATTTTAAGAAATTTATTGCTGCTTTATACACTCTGTTTCTTCGATATTCAATTCGAAATCATCGTGCCTAATCATTCCCCACAAAAGTTTTCAAAACTATTCACAGTTTCTAGTTTTTTTTAGCACGTGTTTCAAAAGTTCCTGTTTGGGGTTTCCGAAATAGGGTTTCAATTTTAAGCACTTTTTTACTCCGTTTCTTCGAACCTCTATATCCAATCATCATGCCTAATCATTCCCCATGAAAGTTTTGAAAAACATGGACAGCTACTCGGTTTTTTTAGCACATTTTTCAAACGTCCCGGTTTGGAGTTTTCGAATTAGGGTTACGATTTTAAGCACTTTCTAACTGCTTTATACACTCTGTTATTTCGTCAATCTGTTGTAAATCATCATGCTTAATCATTCCCCAGAAAAGTTTCTTAAAATATGGACATTTACTCGGTTTTTTCAGCACGTGTTTCATACGTCTCGGTTCTGGATTTTGTGAATTGGGCTTTCGATTTTAAGAAATTTATTGCTGCTTTATACACTCCGTTTCTTCGATATTCAATTCGAAATCATCGTGCCTAATCATTCCCTACAAAAGTTTTCAAAAACATTCACAGTTTCTAGTTTTTTTTAGCACGTGTTTCAAAAGTTCCTGTTTGGGGTTTACGAAATAGGGTTTCAATTTTAAGCACTTTTTTACTCCGTTTCTTCGACCCTCTATATTCAATCATCATGCCTAATCATTCCCCATGAAAGTTTTGAAAAACATGGACAGCTACTCGGTTTTTTTAGCACATTTTTCAAACGTCCCGGTTTGGAGTTTTCGAATTAGGGTTACGATTTTAAGCACTTTCTAACTGCTTTATACACTCTGTTATTTCGACATTCTGTTGTAAATCATCATGCTTAATCATTCCCCAGAAAAGTTTCTTAAAATATGGACATTTACTCGGTTTTTTCAGCACGTGTTTCATACGTCTCGGTTCTGGATTTTGTGAATTGGGCTTTCGATTTTAAGAAATTTATTGCTGCTTTATACACTCTGTTTCTTCGATATTCAATTCGAAATCATCGTGCCTAATCATTCCCCACAAAAGTTTTCAAAACCATTCACAGTTTCTAGTTTTTTTTAGCACGTGTTTCAAAAGTTCCTGTTTGGGGTTTCCGAAATAGGGTTTCAATTTTAAGCACTTTTTTACTCCGTTTCTTCGAACCTCTATTTCCAATCATTATGCCTAATCATTCCCCATGAAAGTCTTGAAAAACATGGACATCTACTCGGTTTTTTTAGCACATTTTTCAAACGTCCCGGTTTGGAGTTTTCGAATTAGGGTTACGATTTTAAGCACTTTCTAACTGCTTTATACACTCTGTTATTTCAACATTCTGTTGTAAATCATCATGCTTAATCATTCCCCAGAAAAGTTTCTTAAAATATGGACATTTACTCGGTCTTTTCAGCACGTGTTTCATACGTCTCGACTCTGGATTTTGTGAATTGGGCTTTCTATTTTAAGAAATTTATTGCTGCTTTATACACTCTGTTTCTTCGATATTCAATTCGAAATCATCGTGCCTAATCATTCCCCACAAAAGTTTTCAAAACCATTCACAGTTTCTAGTTTTTTTTAGCACGTGTTTCAAAAGTTCCTGTTTGGGGTTTCCGAAATAGGGTTTCAATTTTAAGCACTTTTTTACTCCATTTCTTCGAACATCTATATCCAATCATCATGCCTAATCATTCCCCATGAAAGTTTTGAAAAACATGGACAGCTACTCGGTTTTTTTAGCACATTTTTCAAACGTCCCGGTTTGAAGTTTTCGAATTAGGGTTACGATTTTAAGCACTTTTTAACTGCTTTATACACTCTGTTATTTCGACATTCTGTTGTAAATCATCATGCTTAATCATTCCCCAGAAAAGTTTCTTAAAATATGGACATTTACTCGGTTTTTTCAGCACGTGTTTCATACGTCTCGGTTCTGGATTTTGTGAATTGGGCTTTCTATTTTAAGAAATTTATTGCTGCTTTATACACTCCGTTTCTTCGACATTCAATTCGAAATCATCGTGCCTAATCATTCCCCACAAAAGTTTTCAAAAACATTCACAGTTTCTAGTTTTTTTTAGCACGTGTTTCAAAAGTTCCGGTTTGGAGTTTACGAAATAGGGTTTCAATTTTAAGAACTTTTTTACTGCTTCATACACTCCGTTTCTTCCATTATAAATCATGATGCCTAATCATTCCCCAAAAAAGTTTGGAAAACATTCACAGTTACTCGTTTTTTATAGCACGTGTTTCAAAAGACCACGTTCGGAGTTTACGAAACAGGGTTTCAATTTTAAGCACATTTGTACTTCTTTATACACTCCGTTTCTTCGATTTTAAATCATCAAGTCTAATCATTCCCCACAAAAGTTTGGAAAACATTCACAGTTACTCGTTTTTTATAGCACGTGTTTCAAAAGCCCACGTTCAGGGTTTACGAAACTGGGTTTCAATTTTAAGCACAGTTGTACTGCTTTTAAACTCCGTTTCTTCGACCCTCTATAATAAATCATCATGCCTAATCATTCGCCATAAAAGTTTTGAGAAACATGGATAGTTACTCGGTTTTTTTTTGCACATTTTTCAAACGTCCCTATTTGGGGTTTGCGAATTAGGGTTACTTTTTAGAGCACTATTTTACTGCTTTGTACACTCTGTTTCTTCAACATTCTTTTGTACAAAATCATGCTTAATCACTCCCCATAAAAGTTTCTTAAAATATGGACTGTTACTCGGTTTTTTTAGCACGTGTTGGTTTGGCGTTTGTGAATTAGGCTTTCGATTTTATGAAATTCATTGCTGCTTTACACATTCCATTTCTTTAATTTTAAATCATCATGCCTAATCATTCCCCACAAAAGTTTTGGAAAACATTCAATGTTACTCATTTTTTATAGCACGTGTTTCAAAAGCTCACGTTTGGGGTTTACGAAACAAATTTTAAGCACATTTGTACTGCTTTATGCACTCCGTTTCTTCGACCCTGTATAATAAATCATCATGCCTAATCATTCACCATAAAAGTTTTGAGAAACATGGATAGTTACTCGGTTTTTTTAGCACGTTTTTCAAACGTCCCGGTTCGGGGTTTGCGAATTAGGGTTACAATTTCAAGCACTATTTTACTTCTTTATACACTCTGTTTCTTCGACATTCTCTTGTAAAAGATCATGCTTAATCACTCTCCATAAAAGTTTCTTAAAATATGGTCTGTTACTCGCCTTTTTTAGCACGTGTCGGTTTGGCGTTTGTGAATTAGGCTTTCGATTTTAAGAAATTTATTGTTGCTTTATACACTCCGTTTCTTCGATTATAAATCATCATGCCTAATCATTCTCCAAAAAAGTTTGGAAAACATTCACAGTTATACGTTTTTTATAGCACGTGTTTCAAAAGCCCACGTTCGGGGTTTACGAAACAGGGTTTCAATTTTAATATCATTTGTACCGCTTTATACACTCCATTTCTTCGACCCTCAATAATAAATCATCATGCCTAATCATTCGCCATAAAAGTTTTGAGAAACATGGATAGTTACTCGGTTTTTTTAGCACGTTTTTCAAACGTCCCGGTTTGGGGTTTGCGAATTAGGGTTACGATTTCAAGCACTATTTTACTGCTTTATACACTCTCTTTCTTCGACATTCTTTTGTAAAAAATCATGCTTAATCACTCCCCATAAAAGTTTCTTAAAATATGGACTGTTACTCGGTTTTTTTAGCACGTGTCGGTTTGGCGTTTGTGAATTAGGCTTTCGATTTTAAGAAATTTATTGCTGCTTTATACACTCCGTTTCTTCCATTTTAAATCATCAGGCCTAATCATTCCCCACAAAAGTTTTGGAAAACATTCACAGTTACTCGTTTTTTATAGCACGTGTTTCAAAAGCCCACGTTCGGGGTTTACGAAACAGGGTTTCAATTTTAAGCACATTTTTACTGCTTTATATACTCCGTTTCTTCGACCCTCTATAATAAATCATCATGCCTAATCATTCGCCATAAAAGTTTTGAGAAACATGGATAGTTACTCGGTTTTTTTAGCACGTTTTTCAAACGTCCCGGTTTGGGGTTTGCGAATTAGGGTTACTTTTTCAAGCACTATTTTACAGCTTTACACACTCTGTTTCTTCGACATTCTTTTGTAAAAAATCATACTTAATCACTCCCCATAAAAGTTTCTTACAATATGGACTGTTACTCGGTTTTTTTAGCACGTGTCGGTTTGACGTTTGTGAATTAGGCTTTCGATTTTAAGAAATTTATTGCTGCTTTATACACTCCGTTTCTTCGATTATTAATCATCATGCCTAATCATTCGCCATAAAAGTTTTGAGAAACATGGATAGTTACTCGGTTTTTTTAGCACGTGTTTCAAAAGCCCACGTTCGGGGTTTACGAAACAGGGATTCAATTTTAAGCACATTTTTACTGCTTTATATACTCCATTTGTCCGACCCTCTATAATAAATCATCATGCCTAATCATTCGCCATAAAAGTTTTGAGAAACATGGATAGTTACTCGGTTTTTTCGCACGTTTTTCAAACGTCCAAGTTTGGGGTTTGCAAATTAGGGTTACTTTTTCAAGCACTATTTTCATGCTTTATACACTTTGTTTCTTCGACATTCTTTTGTAAAAAATCATTCATAATCACTCCCTATAAAAGTTTCTCAAAATATGGACTGTTACTAGGTTTTTTTAGCACGTGTAGGTTTGACGTTTGTGAATTAGGCTTTCGATTTTAAGAAATTTATTGCTGCTTTATACACTCCGTTTCTTCGATTATAAATCATCATGCCTAATCATTCCCCAAAAAAGTTTGGAAAACAGTCACAGTTACCCATTTTTTATAGCACGTGTTTCAAAAGCCCACGTTCGGGATTTACGAAACTGGGTTTCAATTTTAAGCACATTTTTTAGCACGTGTTTCAAAAGCCCACGTTCGGGATTTACGAAACTGGGTTTCAATTTTAAGCACATTTTTACTGCTTTATATACTCCATTTCTCCGACCCTCTATAATAAATCATCATGCCTAATCATTCGCCATAAAAGTTTTGAGAAACATGGATAGTTACTCGGTTTTTTTAGCACGTTTTTCAAACGTCCCGGTTCAGGGTTTGCGAATTAGGGTTACGATTTCAAGCACTATTTTACTGCTTTATACACTCAGTTTCTTCGACATTCTCTTGTAAAAGATCATGCTTAATCACTCCCCATAAAAGTTTCTTAAAATATGGACTGTTACTCGGTTTTTTTAGCACGTGTCGGTTTGACGTTTGTGAATTAGGCTTTCGATTTTAAGAAATTTATTGCTGCTTTATACACTCCGTTTCTTCCATTTTAAATCATCAGGCCTAATCATTCCCCACAAAAGTTTTGGAAAACATTCACAGTTACTCGTTTTTTATAGCACGTGTTTCAAAAGCCCACGTTCGGGATTTACGAAACTGGGTTTCAATTTTAAGCACATTTTTACTGCTTTATATACTCCATTTCTCCGACCCTCTATAATAAATCATCATGCCTAATCATTCTCCATAAAAGTTTTGAGAAACATGGATAGTTACTCGGTTTTTTTAGCACGTTTTTCAAACGTCCCGGTTTGGGGTTTGCGAATTAGGGTTACGATTTCAAGCACTATTTTACTGCTTTATACACTCTCTTTCTTCGACATTCTTTTGTAAAAAATCATGCTTAATCACTCCCCTTAAAAGTTTCTTAAAATATGGACTGTTACTCGGTTTTTTTAGCACGTGTCGGTTTGACGTTTGTGAATTAGGCTTTCGATTTTAAGAAATTTATTGCTGCTTTATACACTCCGTTTCTTCGATTATTAATCATCATGCCTAATCATTCCCCAAAAAAGTTTGGAAAACATTCACAAATACTCGTTTTTTATAGCACGTGTTTCAAAAGCCCACGTTCGGGGTTTACGAAACAGGGATTCAATTTTAAGCACATTTTTACTGCTTTATATACTCCATTTGTCCGACCCTCTATAATAAATCATCATGCCTAATCATTCCCCACAAAAGTTTTGGAAAACATTCACAGTTACTCGTTTTTTATAGCACGTGTTTCAAAAGCCCACGTTCGGGGTTTACGAAACAGGGATTCAATTTTAAGCACATTTTTACTGCTTTATATACTCCATTTGTCCGACCCTCTATAATAAATCATCATGCCTAATCATTCTCCATAAAAGTTTTGAGAAACATGGATAGTCCGACCCTCTATAATAAATCATCATGCCTAATCATTCTCCATAAAAGTTTTGAGAAACATGGATAGTTACTCGGTTTTTTTAGCACGTTTTTCAAACGTCCCAATTTGGGGTTTGCGAATTAGGGTTACTTTTTCAAGCACTATTTTACTGCTTTACACAGTCTGTTTCTTCGACATTCTTTTGTAAAAAATCATGCATAATCACTCCCCATAGAAGTTTCTTAAAATATGGACTGTTACTCGGTTTCTTTAGCACGTGTCGGTTTGGCGTTTTTTAATTAGACTTTCGATTTTATGAAATTCATTGCTGCTTTATACACTCCGTTTCTTTGATTTTAAATCATCATGCCTAATCATTCCCCACAAAAGTTTTGGAAAACATTCACAGTTACTCGTTTTTTATAGCACGTGTTTCAAAAGCCCACGTTCAGGTTTTACGAAACAGGGTTTCAATTTTAAGATCATTTTTATTGCTTTATACACTCCGTTTCTTCAACCCTCTATAATAAATCATCATGCCTAATCATTCGCCATACAATTTTTGAGAAACATGGATAGTTACTCGGTTTTTTTAGCACGTTTTTCAAATGTCCCTCTTTGGGGTTTGCGAATTAGGGTTACTTTTTCAAGCACTATTTTACTGCTTTATACACTCTGTTTCTTCGACATTCTTTTGTACAAAATCATACTTAATCACTCCCCATAAAAGTTTCTTACAATATGGACTGTTACTCGGTTTTTTTAGCACGTGTCCGTTTGGCGTTTGTGAATTATGCTTTCGATTTCCAGAAATTGATTGCTTCTTTATACACTTCGTTTCTTCGATTATAAATCCTCATGCCTAATCATTCTCCAAAAAAGTTTGGAAAACATTCACAGTTATTCTGTTTTTATAGCACGTGTTTCAAAAGCCCACGTTCGGGGTTTACGAAACAGGGTTTCAATTTTAAGCACATTTTTACTGCTTTATACACTCCATTTCTTCGACCCTCTATAGTAAATCATCATGCCTAATCATTCGCCATAAAAGTTTTGAGAAACATGGATAGTTGGTTTTTTTAGCACGTTTTTCAAACGTCTCGGTTTGGGGTTTGCGAAATATGGTTACGATTTCAAGCACTATTTTACTGCTTTATACACTCTATTCATTCTTTTTTAAAAAATCATGCTTAATCAATCCCCATAAAAGTTTCTTAAAATATGGACTGTTACTCGGTTTTTTTAGCACGTGTCGGTTTGGCATTTGTGAATTAGGCTTTCGATTTTAAGAAATTTATTGCTGCTTTATACACTCTGTTTCTTCCATTTTAAATCATCATCCCTAATCATTCCCCCAAAAAGTTTGGAAAACATTCACAGTTACTCGTTTTTTATCGCACGTGTTTCAAAAGCCCACGTTCGGGGTTTACAAAACAGGGCTTCAATTTTAACATCATTTTTATTGCTTTATACACTCCGTTTCTTCGACCCTCTATAATAAATCATCATGCCTAATCATTCGCCATAAAAGTTTTGAGAAACATGGATAGTTACTCGACTTTTTTAGCACGTTTTTCAAACGTCCCGGTTCGGGGTTTGCGAATTAGGGTTACGATTTGAAGCACTATTTTACTGCTTTATACACTCAGTTTCTTCGACATTCTCTTGTAAAAGATCATGCTTAATCACTCTCCATAAAAGTTTCTTAAAATATGGTCTGTTACTCGGTTTTTTTAGCACGTGTCGGTTTAGCGTTTGTGAATTAGGCTTTCGATTGTAAGAAATTTATTGCTGCTTTATACACTCCGTTTCTTCGATTATAAATCATCATACCTAATCATTCCCCAAAAAAGATTGGAAAACATTCACAGTTACTCGTTTTTTATAGCACGTGTTTCAAAAGCCCACGTTCGGGGTTTACGAAACAGGGTTTCAATTTTAAGCACATTTTTACTGCTTTATATACTTCGTTTCTTCGACCCTCAATAACAAATCATCATGCCTAATCATTCGCCATAAAAGTTTTGAGAAACATGGATAGTTACTCGGTTTTTTTAGCACGTTTTTCAAACGTCCCGGTTTGGGGTTTGCGAATTAGGGTTACGATTTCAAGCACTATTTTACTGCTTTATACACTCTCTTTCTTCGACATTCTTTTGTAAAAAATCATGCTTAATCACTCCCCATAAAAGTTTCTTAAAATATGGACTGTTACTCGGTTTTTTTAGCACGTGTCGGTTTGGCGTTTGTGAATTAGGCTTTCGATTTTAAGAAATTTATTGCTGCTTTATACACTCCGTTTCTTCCATTTTAAATCATCAGGCCTAATCATTCCCCACAAAAGTTTTGGAAAACATTCACAGTTACTCGTTTTTTATAGCACGTGTTTCAAAAGCCCACGTTCGGGGTTTACGAAACAGGGTTTCAATTTTAAGCACATTTTTCCTGCTTTATACACTCCGTTTCTTCGACCCTCTATTAGAAATCATCATGCCTAATCATTCGCCATAAAAGTTTTGAGAAACATGGATAGTTACTCGGTTTTTTTAGCACGTTTTTCAAACGTCCCGGTTTGGGGTTTGCGAATTAGGGTTACTTTTTCAAGCACTATTTTACTGCTTTACACACTCTGTTTCTTCGACATTCTTTTGTAAAAAATCATGCATAATCACTCCCCATAAAAGTTTCTTAAAATATGGACTGTTACTCGGTTTTTTTAGCACGTGTCGGTTTGGCGTTTTTTAATTAGACTTTCGATTTTATGAAATTCATTGCTGCTTTATACACTCCGTTTCTTTGATTTTAAATCATCATGCCTAATCATTCCCCACAAAAGTTTTGGAAAACATTCACAGTTACTCGTTTTTTATAGCACGTGTTTCAAAAGCCCACGTTCAGGGTTTACGAAACAGGGTTTCAATTTTAAGATCATTTTTATTGCTTTATACACTCCGTTTCTTCAACCCTCTATAATAAATCATCATGCCTAATCATTTGCCATAAAATTTTTGAGAAACATGGATAGTTACTCGGTTTTTTTAGCACGTTTTTCAAATGTCCCTCTTTGGGGTTTGCGAATTAGGGTTACTTTTTCAAGCACTATTTTACTGCTTTATACACTCTGTTTCTTCGACATTCTTTTGTACAAAATCATGCTTAATCACTCCCCATAAAAGTTTCTTACAATATGGACTGTTACTTTGTTTTTTTAGCACGTGTCCGTTTGGCGTTTGTGAATTATGCTTTCGATTTCAAGAAATTGATTGTTGCTTTATACACTTCGTTTCATCGATTATAAATCATCATGCCTAAACATTCTCCAAAAAATTTTGGAAAACATTCACAGTTATTCTGTTTTTATAGCACGTGTTTCAAACGTCCCGGTTTCAGGTTTGCGAATTATGGTTACAATTTCAAGCACTATTTTACTGCTTTATACACTCTGTTCTTTCTTTTTTAAAAGATCATGCTTAATCACTCCCCATAAAAGTTTCTTAAAATATGGTCTGTCACTCGGTTTTTTTAGCACGTGTCGGTTTGACGTTTGTGAATTAGGCTTTCTATTTTAAGAAATTTATTGCTGCTTTATACACTCCGTTTCTTCGATTATAAATCATCATGCCTAATCATTCCCCAAAAAAATTTGGAAAACATTCACAGTTACCCGTTTTTTATTGCACGTGTTTCAAAAGCCCACGTTCGGGGTTTACAAAACAGGGTTTCAATTTTAAGCACATTTTTACTGCTTTATATACTCCGTTTCTTCGCGGGGTTTACAAAACAGGGTTTCAATTTTAAGCACATTTTTACTGCTTTATATACTCCGTTTCTTCGACCCTCTATAATAAATCATCATGCCTAATCATTCGCCATAAAAGTTTTGAGAAACATGGAAAGTTACTCGGTTTTTTTCGCACGTTTTTCAAACGTCCCGGTTTGGGGTTTGCGAATTAGGGTTACGATTTCAAGCACTATTTTACTGCTTTATACACTCTGTTCTTTCTTTTTTAAAAAACATGCTTAATCACTCCCCATAAAAGTTTCTTAAAATATGGACTGTTACTCGGTTTTTTTAGCATGTGTCGGTTTGACGTTTGTGAATTAGGCTTTCGATTTTAAGAAATTTATTGCTGCTTTATACACTCCGTTTCTTGAATTTTAAATCATCTGGCCTAACCATTCCCCACAAAAGTATTGGAAAACATTCACAGTTACTCGTTTTTTAAAGCACGTGTTTCAAAAGCCCACGTTTGGGGTTTACGAAATAGGGTTTCAATTTTAAGCACATTTGTACTACTCTATGCACTCCGTTTCTTCGACCCTCTATAATAAATCATCATGCCTAATCATTCGCCATAACAGTTTTGAGAAACATAGATAGTTACTCGGTTTTTTTGGCACGTTTTTCAAACGTCCCGATTTGGGGTTTGCGAATTAGGGTTACTTTTTAGAGCACTATATTACTGCTTTATACACTCTGTTTCTTCGACATTCTTTTGTAAAAAATCATGCTTAATCACTCCCCATAAAAGTTTCTTAAAATATGGACTGTTACTCGGTTTTTTTAGCTCGTGTCCGTTTGGTGTTTGTGAATTAGGCTTTCGATTTTAAGAAATTTATTGTTGCTTTATACACTCCGTTTCTTCGATTATAAATCATCATGCCTAATCATTCTCCAAAAAAGTTTGGAAAACATTCACAGTTACTCGTTTTTTATAGCACGTGTTTCAAAAGCCCACGTTCGGGGTTTAGGAAACAGGGTTTCAATTTTAAGCACAATTTTACCGGTTTATATACTCCGTTTCTTCGACCCTCTATAATAAATCATCATGCCTAATCATTTGCCATAAAAGTTTTGAGAAACATGGATAGTTACTCGGTTTTTTTAGCACGTTTTTCCAACGTCCCGGTTTGGGGTTTGCGAATTAGGGTTACGATTTCAAGCACTATTTTACTGCTTTATACACTCTGTTTCTTCGACATTCTCTTGTAAAAGATCATGCTTAATCACTCCCCATAAAAGTTTCTTAAAATATGGTCTGTTACTCGGTTTTTTTAGCACGTGTCGGTTTGGCGTTTGTGAATTAGGCTTTCGATTGTAAGAAATTTATTGCTGCTTTATACACTCTGTTTCTTCGATTATAAATCATCATGCCTAATCATTCCCCAAAAAAGTTACGGAAAACATTCACAGATACTCGTTTTTTAAAGCACGTGTTTCAAAAGCCCACGTTTGGGGTTTACGAAACAGGGTTTCAATTTTAAGCACATTTGTACTGCTCTATGCACTCCGTTTCTTCGACCCTCTATAATAAATCATCATGCCTAATCATTCGCCATAAAAGTTTTGAGAAACATAGATAGTTACTCGGTTTTTTTGGCACGTTTTTCAAACGTCCCGATTTGGGGTTTGCGAATTAGGGTACGATTTCAAGCACTATTTTACTGCTTTATACGCTCTGTTCTTTCTTTTTTAAAAAAATTATGCTTAATCACTCCCCATAAAAGTTTCTTATAATATGGACTGTTACTCGGTTATTTTAGCACGTGTCGGTTTGACGTTTGTGAATTAGGCTTTCTATTTTAAGAAATTGATTGCTGCTTTATACACTCAGTTTCTTCGGTTATAAATCATCATGCCTAATCATTCCCCAAAAAAGTTTGGAAAACATTCACACTTACTCGTTTTTTATAGCACGTGTTTCAAAAGCCCACGCTTGGGGTTTACGAACCAGGGTTTCAATTTTAAGCACATTTGTACTGCTTTATGCACTCTGTTTCTTCGACCCTCTATAATAAATCATCATGCCTAATCATTCGCCATAAAAGTTTTGAGAAACATGGACAGTCACTCGGTTTTTTTAGCACGTTTTTCAAACGTTCCGGTTTGGGGTTTGCGAATTAGGGTTACGATTTCAAGCACTATTTTACTGCTTTATACACTCTGTTTCTTCGACATTCTTTTGTAAAAAATCATGCTTAATCACTCCCCATAAAAGTTTCTTAAAATGTGGACTGTTACTCGGTTTTTTTAGCACGTGTCGGTTTGGCGTTTGTGAATTAGGCTTTCGATTTTAAGAAATTTATTGCTGCTTTATACACTCCGTTTCTTCCATTTTAAATCATCAGGCCTAATCATTCCCCACAAAAGTTTTGGAAAACATTCACAGTTACTCGTTTTTTATAGCACGTGTTTCAAAAGCCCACGTTCGGGGTTTACGAAACAGGGTTTCAATTTTAAGCACATTTTTCCTGCTTTATACACTCCGTTTCTTCGACCCTCTATAATAAATCATCATGCCTAATCATTCGCCATAAAAGTTTTGAGAAACATAGATAGTTACTCGGTTTTTTTGGCACGTTTTTCAAACGTCCCGATTTGGGGTTTGCGAATTAGGGTTACTTTTTAGAGCACAATTTACTTCTTTATACACTCTGTTTCTTCGACATTCTTTTGTAAAAAATCATGCTTAATCACTCCCCATAAAAGTTTCTTAAAATATGGACTGTTACTCGGTTTTTTTACCTCGTGTCCGTTTGGTGTTTGTGAATTAGGCTTTCGATTCTAAGAAATTTATTGTTGCTTTATACACTCTTTTTCTTCGATTATAAATCATCATGCCTAATCATTCTCCAAAAAAGTTTGGAAAACATTCATAGTTACTCGTTTTTTATAGCACGTGTTTCAAAAGCCCACGTTCGGGGTTTACGAAACAGGGTTTAAATTTTAAGCACATTTTTACTGCTTTATATACTCCGTTTCTTCGACCCTCTATAATAAATCATCATGCCTAATCATTCGCCATAAAAGTTTTGAGAAACATGGATAGTTACTCGGTTTTTTTCGCACGTTTTTCAAACGTCCCGGTTTGGGGTTTGCGAATTAGCGTTACGATTTCAAGCAATATTTTACTGCTTTATACACTCTGTTCTTTCTTTTTTAAAAAATCATGCTTAATCACTCCCCATAAAAGTTTCTTAAAATATGGACTGTTACTCGGTTTTTTTAGCACGTGTCGGTTTGGCGTTTGTGAATTAGGCTTTCGATTTTAAGAAATTTATTGCTGCTTTATACACTTCGTTTCTTCCATTTTAAATCATCAGGCCTAATCATTCCCCACAAAAGTTTTGGAAAACATTCACAGTTACTCGTTTTTTATAGCACGTGTTTCAAAAGCCCACGTTCGGGGTTTACGAAACAGGGTTTCAATTTTAAGCACATTTTTCCTGCTTTATAAACTCCGTTTCTTCGACGCTCTATAATAAATCATCATGCCTAATAATTCGCCATAAATGTTTTGAGAAACATGGATAGTTACTCGGTTTTTTTAGCACGTTTTTCAAACGTCCCGGTTTGGGGTTTGCGAATTAGGGTTACGATTTCAAGCACTATTTTACTGCTTTATACACTCTGTTTGTTCGACATTCTCTTGTAAAAGATCATGCTTAATCACTCCCCATAAAAGTTTCTTAAAATACGGTCTGTTACTCGGTTTTTTTAGCACGTGTCGGTTTGGCGTTTGTGAATTAGGCTTTCGATTGTAAGAAACTTATTGTTGCTTTATACACTCCGTTTCTTCGATTATAAATCATCATGCCTAATCATTCGCCATAAAAGTTTTGAGAAACATAGATAGTTACTCGGTTTTTTTGGCACGTTTTTCAAACGTCCCGATTTGGGGTTTGCGAATTAGGGTACGATTTCAAGCACTATTTTACTGCTTTATACACTCTGTTTGTTCGACATTCTCTTGTAAAAGAAATTGTTTAATCACTCCCCATAAAACTTTCTTAAAATATGGTCTGTTACTCGGTTTTTTTAGCACGTGTCGGTTTGGCGTTTGTGAATTAGGCTTTCGATTGTAAGAAATTTATTGCTGCTTTATACACTCCGTTTCTTCGATTATAAATCATCATGCCTAATCATTCCCCAAAAAAGTTTTGGAAAACATTCACAGTTACTCGTTTTTTAAAGCACGTGTTTCAAAAGCCCACGTTTGGGGTTTACGAAACAGGGTTTCAATTTTAAGCACATTTGTACTGCTCTATGCACTCCGTTTCTTCGACCCTCTATAATAAATCATCATGCCTAATCATTCGCCATAAAAGTTTTGAGAAACATAGATAGTTACTCGGTTTTTTTGGCACGTTTTTCAAACGTCCCGATTTGGGGTTTGCGAATTAGGGTACGATTTCAAGCACTATTTTACTGCTTTATACACTCTGTTCTTTCTTTTTTAAAAAAATTATGCTTAATCACTCCCCATAAATGTTTCTTAAAATATGGACTGTTACTCGGTTTTTTTAGCACGTGTCGGTTTGACGTTTGTGAATTAGGCTTTCTATTTTAAGAAATTTATTGCTGCTTTATACACTCCGTTTCTTCGATTATAAATCATCATGCCTAATCATTCCCCAAAAAAGTTTGGAAAACATTCACACTTACTCGTTTTTTATAGCACGTGTTTCAAAAGCCCACGTTTGGGGTTTACGAACCAGGGTTTCAATTTTAAGCACATTTGTACTGCTCTATGCACTCCGTTTCTTCGACCCTCTATAATAAATCATCATGCCTAATCATTCGCCATAAAAGTTTTGAGAAACATAGATAGTTACTCGGTTTTTTTGGCACGTTTTTCAAACGTCCCGATTTGGGGTTTGCGAATTAAGGTTACTTTTTAGAGCACAATTTACTGCTTTATACACTCTGTTTCTTCGACATTCTTTTGTAAAAAATCATGCTTAATCACTCCCCATAAAAGTTTCTTAAAATGTGGACTGTTACTCGGTTTTTTTAGCACGTGTCGGTTTGGCGTTTGTGAATTAGGCTTTCGATTTTAAGAAATTTATTGCTGCTTTATACACTTTGTTTCTTCCATTTTAAATCATCAGGCCTAATCATTCCCCACAAAAGTTTTGGAAAACATTCACAGTTACTCGTTTTTTATAGCACGTGTTTCAAAAGCCCACGTTCGGGGTTTACGAAACAGGGTTTCAATTTTAAGCACATTTTTCCTGCTTTATACACTCCGTTTCTTCGACGCTCTATAATAAATCATCATGCCTAATAATTCGCCATAAATGTTTTGAGAAACATGGATAGTTAATCGGTTTTTTTAGCACGTTTTTCAAACGTCCCGGTTTGGGGTTTGCGAATTAGGGTTACGATTTCAAGCACTATTTTACTGCTTTATACACTCTGTTTGTTCGACATTCTCTTGTAAAAGATCATGCTTAATCACTCCCCATAAAAGTTTCTTAAAATGTGGACTGTTACTCGGTTTTTTTAGCACGTTTTTCAAACGTTCCGGTTTGGGGTTTGCGAATTAGGGTTCGACTTTAAGCACTTTTTTACTGCTTCATATACTCCGTTTCTTCGACGCTCTATTAGAAATCATCATGCCTAATCATTCGCCATAAAAGTTTTGAGAAACATGGATAGTTACTCGGTTATTTTCGCACGTTTTTCAAACGTTCCGGTTTGGGGTTTACGAAACAGGGTTTCAATTTTAAGCACATTTTTACTGCTTTATATACTCCGTTTCTTCGACCCTCTAGAATAAATCATCATGCCTAATCATTTTCCATAAAAGTTTTGAGAAACATGGATAGTTACTCGGTTTTTTTAGCACGTTTTTCCAACGTCCCGGTTTGGGGTTTGCGAATTAGGGTTACGATTTTAAGCACTATATTACTGCTTTATACACTTTGTTTCTTCGACATTCTTTTGTAAAAAATCATGCTTAATCACTCCCCATAAAAGTTTCTTAAAATATTGTTTCTTCGACATTCTTTTGTAAAAAATCATGCTTAATCACTCCCCATAAAAGTTTCTTAAAATATGGACTGTTACTCGGTTTTTTTAGCTCGTGTCCGTTTTGTGTTTGTGAATTAGGCTTTCGATTTTAAGAAATTTATTGTTGCTTTATACACTCTGTTTCTTCGATTATAAATCATCATGCCTAATGATTCTCCAAAAAAGTTTGGAAAACATTCATAGTTACTCGTTTTTTATAGCACGTGTTTCAAAAGCCCACGTTCGGGGTTTACGAAACATGGTTTCAATTTTAAGCACATTTTTACTGCTTTATATACTCCGTTTCTTCGACCCTCTATAATAAATCATCATGCCTAATCATTCGCCATAAAAGTTTTGAGAAACATGGATAGTTACTCGGTTATTTTCGCACGTTTTTCAAACGTCCCGGTTTGGGGTTTGCGAATTAGGGTTACGATTTCAAGCACTATTTTACTGCTTTATACACTCTGTTCTTTCTTTTTTAAACCATCATGCTTAATCACTCCCCATCAAAGTTTCTTAAAATATGGACTTTTACTCGATTTTTTTAGCACGTGTCGGTTTGACGTTTGTGAATTAGGCTTTCGATTTTAAGAAATTTATTGTTGCTTTATACACTCCGTTTCTTGAAATTTAAATCATCTGGCCTAACCATTCCCCACAAAAGTTTTGGAAAACATTCACAGTTACTCCTTTTTTAAAGCACGTGTTTCAAAAGCCCACGTTTGGGGTTTACGAAACAGGGTTTCAATTTTAAGCACATTTGTACTACTCTATGCACTCCGTTTCTTCGACCCTCTATAATAAATCATCATGCCTAATCATTCGCCATAAAAGTTTTGAGAAACATAGATAGTTACTCGGTTTTTTGGCACGTTTTTCAAACGTCCCGATTTGGGGTTTGCGAATTAGGGTTACGATTTCAAGCACTATTTTACTGCTTTATACACTCTGTTTCTTCGACATTCTCTTGTAAAAGATCATGCTTAATCACTCCCCATAAAAGTTTCTTAAAATATGGTCTGTTACTCGGTTTTTTTAGCACGTGTCGGTTTGGCGTTTGTGAATTAGGCTTTCGATTGTAAGAAATTTATTGCTGCTTTATACACTCCGTTTCTTCGATTATAAATCATCAAGCCAAATCATTCCCCAAAAAAGTTTGGAAATCATTCACAGTTACCCGTTTTTTGATAGCACGTGTTTCAAAAGCCCACGTTCGTGGTTTACGAAACAGGGTTTCAATTTTAAGCACATTTTTACTGCTTTATATACTCTGTTTCTTCAACCCTCTATAATAAATCATCATGCCTAATCATTCGCCATAAAAGTTTTGAGAAACATGGATAGTTACTCGGTTTTTTTAGCACGTGTCGTTTTGGCGTTTGTGAATTAGTCTTTCGATTTTAAGAAATTTATTGCTGCTTTATACACTCCGTTTCTTCGATTATAAATCATCAGGCCTAATCATTCCCCAGAAAAGTTTGGAAAACATTCACACTTACTCGTTTTTTATAGCACGTGTTGCAAAAGCCCACGTTCGGGGTTTACGAAACAGGGTTTCAATTTTAAGCACATTTGTACTGCTTTATGCACTCCGTTTCTTCGATTATAAATCATCAGGCCTAATCATTCCCCAAAAAAGTTTGGAAAACATTCACACTTACTCGTTTTTTATAGCACGTGTTTCAAAAGCCCACGTTTGGGGTTTACGAACAAGGGTTTCAATTTTAAGCACATTTGTACTGCTTTATGCACTCCGTTTCTTCGACCCTCTATAATAAATCATCATGCCTAATCATTCGCCATAAAAGTTTTGAGAAACATAGATAGTTACTCGGTTTTTTTTGCACGTTTTTCAAACGTCCCGATTTGGGGTTTGCGAATTAGGGTTACTTTTTAGAGCACTATTTTACTGCTTTATACACTCTGTTTCTTCGACATTCTTTTGTAAAAATTCATGCTTAATCACTCCCCATAAAAGTTTCTTCAAATATGGACTGTTACTCGGTTTTTTTAGCTCGTGTCCGTTTGGCGTTTCTGAATTAGGCTTTCGATTGTAAGAAACTTATTGTTGCTTTATACACTCCGTTTCTTCTATTATAAATCATCATGCTTAATCATTCCCCAAAAAAGTTTGGAAAACATTCACAGTTACCCGTTTTTTATAGCACGTGTTTCAAAAGCCCACGTTCGGGGTTTACGAAACAGGGTTTCAATTTTAAGCACATTTTTACTGCTTTATATACTCCGTTTCTTCGACCCTCTAGAATAAATCATCATGCCTAATCATTCGCCATAAAAAGTTTTGAGAAACATGGATAGTTACTCGGTTTTTTTAGCACGTTTTTCAAACGTCCCGGTTTGGGGTTTGCAAATTAGGGTTACGATTTCAAGCACTATTTTACTTCTTTATACACTCCGATCTTTCTTATTTAAAAAAATTATGCTTAATCACTCCCCATAAAAGTTTCTTAAAATATGGACTATTACTCGGTTTTTTTAGCACGTGTTGGTTTGACGTTTGTGAATTAGGCTTTCTATTTTAAGAAATTTATTGCTGCTTTATACACTCCGTTTCTTCGATTATAAATCATCATGCCTAATCATTCCCCAAAAAAGTTTGGAAAACATTCACACTTACTCGTTTTTTATAGCACGTGTTTCAAAAGCCCACGTTTGGGGTTTACGAACCAGGGTTTCAATTTTAAGCACATTTGTACTGCTTTATGCACTCCGTTTCTTCGACCCTCTATAATAAATCATCATGCCTAATCATTCGCCATAAAAGTTTTGAGAAACATAGATAGTTACTTGGTTTTTTTTGCACGTTTTTCAAACGTCCCGATTTGGGGTTTGCGAATTAGGGTTACTTTTTAGAGCACTATTTTACTGCTTTATACACTCTGTTTCTTCGACATTCTTTTGTAAAAATTCATGCTTAATCACTCCCCATAAAAGTTTCTTCAAATATGGACTGTTACTCGGTTTTTTTAGCTCGTGTCCGTTTAGTGTTTGTGAATTAGGCTTTCGATTGTAAGAAACTTATTGTATCTTTATACACTCCGTTTCTTCGATTATAAATCATCATGCCTAATCATTCCCCAAAAAAGTTTGGAAAACATTCACACTTACTCGTTTTTTATAGCACGTGTTTCAAAAGCCCACGTTTGGGGTTTACGAACCAGGGTTTCAATTTTAAGCACATTTGTACTGCTTTATGCACTCCGTTTCTTCGACCCTGTATAATAAATCATCATGCCTAATCATTCGCCATAAAAGTTTTGAGAAACATAGATAGTTACTCGGTTTTTTTTGCACGTTTTTCAAACGTCCCGATTTGGGGTTTGCGAATTAGGGTTACTTTTTAGAGCACTATTTTACTGCTTTATACACTCTGTTTCTTCGACATTCTTTTGTAAAAAATCATGCTTAATCACTCTCCATAAAAGTTTCTTCAAATATGGACTGTTACTCGGTTTTTTTAGCTCGTGTCCGTTTGGTGTTTGTGAATTAGGCTTTCGATTGTAAGAAACTTATTGTTGCTTTATACACTCCGTTTCTTCGATTATAAATCATCATGCCTAATCATTCCCCAAAAAAGTTAGGAAAACATTCACAGTTACTCGTTTTTTATAGCACGTGTTTCAAAAGCAAACGTTCGGGGTTTACGAAACAAGGTTTCAATTTTAAGCACATTTTTACTGCTATATATACTCCGTTTCTTCGACCCTCTATAATAAATCATCATGCCTAATCATTCGCCATAAAAGTTTTGAGAAACATACATAGTTACTCGGTTTTTTTAGCACGTTTTTCAAACGTCCCGGTTTGGGGTTTGCGACTTAGGGTTACGATTTCAAGCACTATTTTTCTGCTTTATACACTCTGTTCTTTCTTTTTTAAAAAATCATGCTTAATCACTCCCCATAAAAGTTTCTTCAAATATGGACTGTTACTCGGTTTTTTTAGCTCGTGTCCGTTTGGTGTTTGTGAATTAGGCTTTCGATTGTAAGAAATTTATTGTTGCTTTATACACTCCGTTTCTTCGATTATAAATCATCATGCCTAATCATTCCCCAAAAAAGTTTGGAAAACATTCACAGTTACTCGTTTTTTATAGCACGTGTTTCAAAAGCAAACGTTCGGGGTTTACGAAACAGGGTTTCAATTTTAAGCACATTTTTACTGCTATATATACTCCGTTTCTTTGACCCTCTATAATAAATCATCATGCCTAATCATTCGCCATAATAGTTTTGAGAAACATGGATAGTTACTCGGTATTTTTAGCACGTTTTTCAAACGTCCCGGTTTGGGGTTTGCGAATTAGGGTTACGATTTCAAGCACTATTTTACTGCTTTATACACTCTCTTTCTTCGACATTCTTTTGTAAAAAATCATGCTTAATCACTCCCCATAAAAGTATCTTAAAATATGGTCTGTTACTCGGTTTTTTTAGCACGTGTCGGTTTGGCGTTTGTGAATTAGGCTTTCGATTGTAAGAAATTTATTGCTGCTTTATACACTCCCTTTCTTCGATTATAAATCATCAAGCCAAATCATTCCCCAAAAAAGTTTGGAAATCATTCACAGTTACCCGTTTTTTATAGCACGTGTTTCGAAAGCCCACGTTCGTGGTTTACGAAACAGGGTTTCAATTTTAAGCACATTTTTATTGCTTTATATACTCCGTTTCTTTGACCCTATATAATAAATCATCATGCCTAATCATTCGCCATAAAAGTTTTGAGAAACATGGATAGTTACTCGGTTTTTTTAGCACGTTTTTGAAACGTCCCGGTTTGGGGTTTGCGACTTAGGGTTACGATTTCAAGCACTATTTTTCTGCTTTATACATTCTGTTTCTTCGACATTCTCTTGTAAAAGAAATTGTTTAATCACTCCCCATAAAACTTTCTTAAAATATGGTTTCTTCGACATTCTCTTGTAAAAGAAATTGTTTAATCACTCCCCATAAAACTTTCTTAAAATATGGTCTGTTACTAGGTTTTTTTTAGAACGTGTCGGTTTGGCGTTTGTGAATTAGGCTTTCGATTCTAAGAAATTTATCGCTGCTTTATACAATCCGTTTCTTCGATTATAAATCATCATGCCTAATCATTCCCCAAAAAAGTTTGGAAAACATTCACAGTTACCCGTTTTTTATAGCACGTGCTTCAAAAGCCCACGTTCGGGGTTTACGAAACAGGGTTTCAATTTTAAGCACATTTTTACTGCTTTATATACTCCGTTTCTTCGACCCTCTATAATAAATCATCATGCCTAATCATTCGCCATAAAAGTTTTGAGAAACATGGATAGTTACTCGGTTCTTTTACCACGTTTTTCAAACGTCCCGGTTTGGGGTTTGCGACTTAGGGTTACGATTTCAAGCACTATTTTTCTGCTTTATACACTCTGTTTCTTCGACATTCTCTTGTAAAAGATCATGCTTGATGACTCCCCATAAAAGTTTCTTAAAATATGGTCTGTTACTCGGTTTTTTTAGCACGTGTCGATTTGGCGTTTGTGAATTAGGCTTTCGATTGTAAGAAATTTATTGCTGCTTTATACACTCTGTTTCTTCGATTATAAATCATCAAGCCAAATCATTCCCCAAAAAAGTTTGGAAATCATTCACAGTTACCCGTTTTTTATAGCACGTGTTTCAAAAGCCCACGTTCGTGGTTTACGAAACAGGGTTTCAATTTTAAGCACATTTTTATTGCTTTATATACTCCGTTTCTTCGACCCTCTATAATAAATCATCATGCCTAATCATTCGCCATAAAAGTTTTGAGAAACATGGATAGTTACTCGGTTCTTTTACCACGTTTTTCAAACGTCCCTGTTTGGGGTTTGCGACTTAGGGTTACGACTTCAAGCACTATTTTTCTGCTTTATACACTCTGTTTCTTCGACATTCTCTTGTAAAAGATCATGCTTGATCACTCCCCATAAAAGTTTCTTAAAATATGGTCTGTTACTCGGTTTTTTTAGCACGTGTCGGTTTGGCGTTTGTGAATTAGGCTTTCGATTGTAAGAAATTTTTGCTGCTTTATACACTCCGTTTCTTCGATTATAAATCATCATGCCTAATCATTCCCCAAAAAAGTTTGGAAAACATTCACAGTTACTCGTTTTTTATAGCACGTGTTTCAAAAGCCCACGTTCGGAGTTTACGAAACAGGGTTTCAATTTTAAGCACATTTTTACTGCTTTATATACTCCGTTTCTTCGACCCTCTATAATAAATCATCATGCCTAATCATTCGCCATAAAAGTTTTGAGAAACATGGATAGTTACTCGGTTTTTTTAGCACGTTTTTCAAACGTCCCGGTTTGGGGTTTGCGAATTAGGGTTACGATTTCAAGCACTATTTTACTTCTTTATACACTCCGATCTTTCTTTTTTTAAAAATTATGCTTAATCACTCCCCATAAAAGTTTCTTAAAATATGGACTGTTACTCGGTTTTTTTAGCACGTGTCGGTTTGACGTTTGTGAATTAGGCTTTCTATTTTAAGAAATTTATTGCTGCTTTATACACTCCGTTTCTTCGATTATAAATCATCATGCCTAATCGTTCCCCAAAAAAGTTTGGAAAACATTCACACTTACTCGTTTTTTATAGCACGTGTTTCAAAAGCCCATGTTTGGGGTTTACGAACCAGGGTTTCAATTTTAAGCACATTTGTACTGCTTTATGCACTCCGTTTCTTCGACCCTCTATAATAAATCATCNTACTGCTATATATACTCCGTTTCTTCGACCCTCTATAATAAATCATCATGCCTAATCATTCGCCATAATAGTTTTGAGAAACATGGATAGTTACTCGGTATTTTTAGCACGTTTTTCAAACGTCCCGATTTGGGGTTTGCGAATTAGGGTTACGATTTCAAGCACTATTTTACTGCTTTATACACTCTCTTTCTTCGACATTCTTTTGTAAAAAATCATGCTTAATCACTCCCCATAAAAGTATCTTAAAATATGGTCTGTTACTCGGTTTTTTTAGCACGTGTCGGTTTGGCGTTTGTGAATTAGGCTTTCGATTGTAAGAAATTTATTGCTGCTTTATACACTCCCTTTCTTCAATTATAAATCATCAAGCCAAATCATTCCCCAAAAAAGTTTGGAAATCATTCACAGTTACCCGTTTTTTATAGCACGTGTTTCAAAAGTCCACGTTCGTGGTTTACGAAACAGGGTTTCAATTTTAAGCACATTTTTATTGCTTTATATACTCCGTTTCTTCGACCCTCTATAATAAATCATCATGCCTAATCATTCGCCATAAAAGTTTTGAGAAACATGGATAGTTACTCGGTTTTTTTAGCACGTTTTTGAAACGTCCCGGTTTGGGGTTTGCGACTTAGGGTTACGATTTCAAGCACTATTTTTCTGCTTTATACATTTTGTTTCTTCGACATTCTCGCGACTTAGGGTTACGATTTCAAGCACTATTTTTCTGCTTTATACATTTTGTTTCTTCGACATTCTCTTGTAAAAGAAATTGCTTAATCACTCCCCATAAAACTTTCTTAAAATATGGTCTGTTACTAGGTTTTTTTTAGCACGTGTCGGTTTGGCGTTTGTGAATTAGGCTTTCGATTTTAAGAAATTTATCGCTGCTTTATACAATCCGTTTCTTCGATTATAAATCATCATGCCTAATCATTCCCCAAAAAAGTTTGGAAAACATTCACAGTTACTCGTTTTTTATAGCACGTGTTTCAAAAGCCCACGTTCGGGGTTTACGAAACAGGGTTTGAATTTTAAGCACATTTTTACTACTTTATATACTCCGTTTCTTCGACCCTCTATAATAAATCATCATGCCTAATCATTCGCCATAAAAGTTTTGAGAAACATGGATAGTTACTCGGTTCTTTTACCACATTTTTCAAACGTCTCGATTTGGGGTTTGCGAATTAGGGTTACTTTTTAGAGCACTATTTTACTGCTTTATACACTCTGTTTCTTCGACATTCTTTTGTAAAAAATCATGCTTAATCACTCCCCCTAAAAGTTTCTTAAAATATGGACTGTTACTCGGTTTTTTTAGCTCGTGTCCGTTTGGTGTTTGTGAATTAGGCTTTCGATTTTAGGAAATTTATTGTTGCTTTATACACTCCGTTTCTTCGATTATAAATCATCATGCTTAATCATTCCCCAAAAAAGTTTGGAAAACATTCACTGTGACTCGTTTTTTATAGCACGTGTTTCAAAAGCCCACGTTCGGGGTTTACGAAACAGGGTTTCAATTTTAAGCACGTTTTTACTACTTTATATACTCCGTTTCTTCGACCCTCTATAATAAATCATCATGCCTAATCATACGCCATAAAAGTTTTGAGAAACATGGATAGTTACTCGGTTCATTTACCACGTTTTTCAAACGTCCCTGTTTGGGGTTTGCGACTTAGGGTTACGATTTCAAGCACTATTTTTCTGCTTTATACACTCTGTTTCTTCGACATTCTCTTGTAAAAGAAATTCCTTAACCACTCCCCATAAAACTTTCTTAAAATATGGTCTGTTACTAGGTTTTTTTAGCACGTGTCGGTTTGGCGTTTGTGAATTAGGCTTTCGATTTTAAGAAATTTATCGCTGCTTTATATACTCCGTTTCTTTCATTATAAATCATCAAGCCAAATCATTCCCCAAAAAAGTCTGGAAAACAATCACAGTTACCCGTTTTTTATAGCACGTGTTTCAAAAGCCCACGTTCGAGGTTTACGAAACAGGGTTTCAATTTTAAGCACATTTTTACTGCTTTATATACTCCGTTTCTTCGACCCTCTATAATAAATCATCATGCCTAATCATTCGCCATAAAAGTTTTGAGAAACATGGATAGTTACTCGGTTCATTTACCACGTTTTTCAAACGTCCCTGTTTGGGGTTTGCGACTTAGGGTTACGATTTCAAGCACTATTTTTCTGCTTTATACACTCTGTTTCTTCGACATTCTCTTGTAAAAGAAATTCCTTAACCACTCCCCATAAAACTTTCTTAAAATATGGTCTGTTACTCGGTTTTTTTAGCACGTGTCGGTTTGGCGTTTGTGAATTAGGCTTTCGATTTTAAGAAATTTATCGCTGGTTTTTTTAGCACGTGTCGGTTTGGCGTTTGTGAATTAGGCTTTCGATTTTAAGAAATTTATCGCTGCTTTATATACTCCGTTTCTTTCATTATAAATCATCAAGCCAAATCATTCCCCAAAAGAGTTTGGAAAACATTCACAGTTACCCGTTTTTTATAGCACGTGTTTCAAAAGCCCACGTTCGGGGTTTACGAAACAGGGTTTCAATTTTAAGCACATTTTTACTGCTTTATATACTCCGTTTCTTCGACCCTCTATAATAAATCATCATGCCTAATCATTCGCCATAAAAGTTTTGAGAAACATGGATAGTTACTCGGTTTTTTTAGCACGTTTTTCAAACGTCCCGGTTTGGGGTTTGCGAATTAGGGTTAAGATTTCAAGCACTGTTTTACTTCTTTATACACTCTGATCTTTCTTTTTTTAAAAATTATGCTTAATCACTCCCCATAAAAGTTTCTTAAAATATGGACTGTTACTCGGTTTTTTTAGCACGTGTCAGTTTGACGTTTGTGAATTAGGCTTTCTATTTTAAGAAATTTTTTGCTGCTTTATACACTCCGTTTCTTCGATTATAAATCATCATGCCTAATCGTTCCCCAAAAAAGTTTGGAAAACATTCACACTTACTCGTTTTTTATAGCACGTGTTTCAAAAGCCCACGTTTGGGGTTTACGAACCAGGGTTTCAATTTTAAGCACATTTGTACTGCTTTATGCACTCCGTTTCTTCGACCCTCTATAATAAATCATCATGCCTAATCATTCGCCATAAAAGTTTTGAGAAACATAGATAGTTACTTGGTTTTTTTGGAACGTTTTTCAAACGTCTCGATTTGGGGTTTGCGAATTAGGGTTACTTTTTAGAGCACTATTTTACTGCTTTATACACTCTGTTTCTTCGACATTCTTTTGTAAAAAATCATGCTTAATCACTCCCCATAAAAGTTTCTTAAAATATGGACTGTTACTCGGTTTTTTTAGCTCGTGTCCATTTGGTGTTTGTGAATTAGGCTTTCGATTGTAAGAAATTTATTGCTGCTTTATACACTCCGTTTCTTCGATTATAAATCATCATGCCTAATCATTCCACAAAAAAGTTTGGAAAACATTCACAGTTAATCGTTTTTTATAGCACGTGTTTCAAAAGCCCACATACGGGGTTTACGAAACAGGGTTTCAATTTTGAGCACATTTTTACTGCTTTATATACTCCGTTTCTTCGACCCTCTATAATAAATCATCATGCCTTATCATTCGCCATAAAAGTTTTGAGAAACATGGATAGTTAGACCCTCTATAATAAATCATCATGCCTTATCATTCGCCATAAAAGTTTTGAGAAACATGGATAGTTACTCGGTTTTTTTAGCACGTTTTTCAAACGTCCCGGTTTGGGGTTTGCGACTTAGGGTTACAATTTCAAGCACTATTTTTCTGCTTTATACACTCTGATTCTTCGACATTCTCTTGTAAAAGAAATTGCTTAATCACTCCCCATAAAAGTTTCTTAAAGTATGGTCTGTTACTCGATTTTTTTAGCACGTGTCGGTTTGGCGTTTGTGAATTAGGCTTTCGATTGTAAGAAATTTATTGCTGCTTTATACACTCCGTTTCTTCGATTATAAATCATCATGCCTAATCATTCCCCAAAAAAGTTTGGAAAACATTCACACTTACTCGTTTTTTATAGCACGTGTTTCAAAAGCCCACGTTTGGGGTTTACGAACCAGGGTTTCAATTTTAAGCACATTTGTACTGCTTTATGCACTTTGTTTCTTCGACCCTCTATAATAAATCATCATGCCTAATCATTCGCCATAAAAGTTTTGAGAAACATAGATAGTTACTCGGTTTTTTTTGCACGTTTTTCAAACGTCCCGATTTGGGGTTTGCGAATTAGGGTTACTTTTTAGAGCACTATTTTACTGCTTTATACACTCTGTTTCTTTGACATTCTTTTGTAAAAAATCATGCTTAATCACTCCCCATAAAAGTTTCTTCAAATATGGACTGTTACTCGGTTTTTTTAGCTCGTGTCCGTTTGGTGTTTGTGAATTAGGCTTTCGATTGTAAGAAACTTATTGTTGCTTTATACACTCCGTTTCTTCGATTATAAATCATCATGCCTAATCATTCCCCAAAAAAGTTTGGAAAACATTCACACTTACTCGTTTTTTATAGCACGTGTTTCAAAAGCCCACGTTTGGGGTTTACGAACCAGGGTTTCAATTTTAAGCACATTTGTACTGCTTTATGCACTCCGTTTCTTCGACCCTCTATAATAAATCATCATGCCTAATCATTCGCCATAAAGGTTTTGAGAAACATAGATAGTTACTCGGTTTTTTTTGCACGTTTTTCAAACGTCCCGATTTGGGGTTTGCGAATTAGGGTTACTTTTTAGAGCACTATTTTACTGCTTTATACACTCTGTTTCTTCGACATTCTTTTGTAAAAAATCATGCTTAATCACTCCCCATAAAAGTTTCTTCAAATATGGACTGTTACTCGGTTTTTTTAGCTCGTGTCCGTTTGGTGTTTGTGAATTAGGCTTTCGATTGTAAGAAACTTATTGTTGCTTTATACACTCCGTTTCTTCGATTATAAATCATCATGCCTAATCATTCCCCAAAAAAGTTTGGAAAACATTCACAGTTACTCGTTTTTTATAGCACGTGTTTCAAAAGCCCACGTTCGGGGTTTACGAAACAGGGTTTCAATTTTAAGCACATTTTTACTGCTTTATATACTCCGTTTCTTCGACCCTCTATAATAAATCATCATGCCTAATCATTCGCCATAAAAGTTTTGAGAAACATAGATAGTTACTCGGTTTTTTTTGCACGTTTTTCAAACGTCCCGATTTGGGGTTTGCGAATTAGGGTTACTTTTTAGAGCACTATTTTACTGCTTTATACACTTTGTTTCTTCGACATTCTTTTGTAAAAAATCATGCTTAATCACTCCCCATAAAAGTTTCTTCAAATATGGACTGTTACTCGGTTTTTTTAGCTCGTGTCCGTTTGGTGTTTGTGAATTAGGCTTTCGATTGTAAGAAACTTATTGTTGCTTTATACACTCCGTTTCTTCGATTATAAATCATCATGCCTAATCATTCCCCAAAAAAGTTAGGAAAACATTCACAGTTACTCGTTTTTTATAGCACGTGTTTCAAAAGCAAACGTTCGGGGTTTACGAAACAAGGTTTCAATTTTAAGCACATTTTTACTGCTATATATACTCCGTTTCTTCGACCCTCTATAATAAATCATCATGCCTAATCATTCGCCATAAAAGTTTTGAGAAACATAGATAGTTACTCGGTTTTTTTAGCACGTTTTTCAAACGTCCCGGTTTGGGGTTTGCGACTTAGGGTTACGATTTCAAGCACTATTTTTCTGCTTTATACACTCTGTTCTTTCTTTTTTAAAAAATCATGCTTAATCACTCCCCATAAAACTTTCTTAAAATATGGTCTGTTACTAGGTTTTTTTTAGAACGTGTCGGTTTGGCGTTTGTGAATTAGGCTTTCGATTTTAAGAAATTTATCGCTGCTTTATACAATCCATTTCTTCGATTATAAATCATCATGCTTAATCATTCCCCAAAAAAGTTTGGAAAACATTCACAGTTACTCGTTTTTTATAGCACGTGTTTCAAAAGCCCACGTTCGGGGTTTACGAAACAGGGTTTCAATTTTAAGCACATTTTTATTGCTTTATATACTCCGTTTCTTCGACCCTCTATAATAAATCATCATGCCTAATCATTCGCCATAAAAGTTTTGAGAAACATGGATAGTTACTCGGTTCTTTTACCACGTTTTTCAAACGTCCCGGTTTGGGGTTTGCGAATTAGGGTTACGATTTCAAGCACTATTTTACTGCTTTATACACTCTCTTTCTTCGACATTCTTTTGTAAAAAATCATGCTTAATCACTCCCCATAAAAGTATCTTAAAATATGGTCTGTTACTAGGTTTTTCTAGCACGTGTCGGTTTGGCGTTTGTGAATTAGGCTTTCGATTTTAAGAAATTTATCGCTGCTTTATACAATCCATTTCTTCGATTATAAATCATCATGCTTAATCATTCCCCAAAAAAGTTTGGAAAACATTCACAGTTACTCGTTTTTTATAGCACGTGTTTCAAAAGCCCACGTTCGGGGTTTACGAAACAGGGTTTCAATTTTAAGCACATTTTTATTGCTTTATATACTCCGTTTCTTCGACCCTCTATAATAAATCATCATGCCTAATCATTCGCCATAAAAGTTTTGAGAAACATGGATAGTTACTCGGTTCTTTTACCACGTTTTTCAAACGTCCCGGTTTGGGGTTTGCGAATTAGGGTTACGATTTCAAGCACTATTTTACTGCTTTATACACTCTCTTTCTTCGACATTCTTTTGTAAAAAATCATGCTTAATCACTCCCCATAAAACTTTCTTAAAATATGGTCTGTTACTAGGTTTTTCTAGCACGTGTCGGTTTGGCGTTTGTGAATTAGGCTTTCGATTTTAAGAAATTTATCGCTGCTTTATACAATCCATTTCTTCGATTATAAATCATCATGCTTAATCATTCCCCAAAAAAGTTTGGAAAACATTCACAGTTACTCGTTTTTTATAGCACGTGTTTCAAAAGCCCACGTTCGGGGTTTACGAAACAGGGTTTCAATTTTAAGCACATTTTTATTGCTTTATATACTCCGTTTCTTCGACCCTCTATAATAAATCATCATGCCTAATCATTCGCCATAAAAGTTTTGAGAAACATGGATAGTTACTCGGTTCTTTTACCACGTTTTTCAAACGTCCCGGTTTGGGGTTTGCGAATTAGGGTTACGATTTCAAGCACTATTTTACTGCTTTATACACTCTCTTTCTTCGACATTCTTTTGTAAAAAATCATGCTTAATCACTCCCCATAAAACTTTCTTAAAATATGGTCTGTTACTAGGTTTTTCTAGCACGTGTCGGTTTGGCGTTTGTGAATTAGGCTTTCGATTTTAAGAAATTTATCGCTGCTTTATACAATCCATTTCTTCGATTATAAATCATCATGCTTAATCATTCCCCAAAAAAGTTTGGAAAACATTCACAGTTACTCGTTTTTTATAGCACGTGTTTCAAAAGCCCACGTTCGGGGTTTACGAAACAGGGTTTCAATTTTAAGCACATTTTTATTGCTTTATATACTCCGTTTCTTCGACCCTCTATAATAAATCATCATGCCTAATCATTCGCCATAAAAGTTTTGAGAAACATGGATAGTTACTCGGTTCTTTTACCACGTTTTTCAAACGTCCCGGTTTGGGGTTTGCGAATTAGGGTTACGATTTCAAGCACTATTTTACTGCTTTATACACTCTCTTTCTTCGACATTCTTTTGTAAAAAATCATGCTTAATCACTCCCCATAAAACTTTCTTAAAATATGGTCTGTTACTAGGTTTTTCTAGCACGTGTCGGTTTGGCGTTTGTGAATTAGGCTTTCGATTTTAAGAAATTTATCGCTGCTTTATACAATCCATTTCTTCGATTATAAATCATCATGCTTAATCATTCCCCAAAAAAGTTTGGAAAACATTCACAGTTACTCGTTTTTTATAGCACGTGTTTCAAAAGCCCACGTTCGGGGTTTACGAAACAGGGTTTCAATTTTAAGCACATTTTTATTGCTTTATATACTCCGTTTCTTCGACCCTCTATAATAAATCATCATGCCTAATCATTCGCCATAAAAGTTTTGAGAAACATGGATAGTTACTCGGTTCTTTTACCACGTTTTTCAAACGTCCCGGTTTGGGGTTTGCGAATTAGGGTTACGATTTCAAGCACTATTTTACTGCTTTATACACTCTCTTTCTTCGACATTCTTTTGTAAAAAATCATGCTTAATCACTCCCCATAAAACTTTCTTAAAATATGGTCTGTTACTAGGTTTTTCTAGCACGTGTCGGTTTGGCGTTTGTGAATTAGGCTTTCGATTTTAAGAAATTTATCGCTGCTTTATACAATCCATTTCTTCGATTATAAATCATCATGCTTAATCATTCCCCAAAAAAGTTTGGAAAACATTCACAGTTACTCGTTTTTTATAGCACGTGTTTCAAAAGCCCACGTTCGGGGTTTACGAAACAGGGTTTCAATTTTAAGCACATTTTTATTGCTTTATATACTCCGTTTCTTCGACCCTCTATAATAAATCATCATGCCTAATCATTCGCCATAAAAGTTTTGAGAAACATGGATAGTTACTCGGTTCTTTTACCACGTTTTTCAAACGTCCCGGTTTGGGGTTTGCGAATTAGGGTTACGATTTCAAGCACTATTTTACTGCTTTATACACTCTCTTTCTTCGACATTCTTTTGTAAAAAATCATGCTTAATCACTCCCCATAAAACTTTCTTAAAATATGGTCTGTTACTAGGTTTTTCTAGCACGTGTCGGTTTGGCGTTTGTGAATTAGGCTTTCGATTTTAAGAAATTTATCGCTGCTTTATACAATCCATTTCTTCGATTATAAATCATCATGCTTAATCATTCCCCAAAAAAGTTTGGAAAACATTCACAGTTACTCGTTTTTTATAGCACGTGTTTCAAAAGCCCACGTTCGGGGTTTACGAAACAGGGTTTCAATTTTAAGCACATTTTTATTGCTTTATATACTCCGTTTCTTCGACCCTCTATAATAAATCATCATGCCTAATCATTCGCCATAAAAGTTTTGAGAAACATGGATAGTTACTCGGTTCTTTTACCACGTTTTTCAAACGTCCCGGTTTGGGGTTTGCGAATTAGGGTTACGATTTCAAGCACTATTTTACTGCTTTATACACTCTCTTTCTTCGACATTCTTTTGTAAAAAATCATGCTTAATCACTCCCCATAAAACTTTCTTAAAATATGGTCTGTTACTAGGTTTTTCTAGCACGTGTCGGTTTGGCGTTTGTGAATTAGGCTTTCGATTTTAAGAAATTTATCGCTGCTTTATACAATCCATTTCTTCGATTATAAATCATCATGCTTAATCATTCCCCAAAAAAGTTTGGAAAACATTCACTATGACTCATTTTTTATAGCACGTGTTTCAAAAGCCCACGTTCGAAGTTTACGAAACAGGGTTTCAATTTTAAGCACATTTTTACTGCTTTATATACTCCGTTTCTTCGACCCTCTATAATAAATCATCATGCCTAATCATTCGCCATAAAAGTTTTGAGAAACATAGATAGTTACTCGGTTTTTTTGGCACGTTTTTCAAACGTCCCGATTTGGGGTTTGCGAATTAGGGTTACTTTTTAGAGCACTATTTTACTGCTTTATACACTCTGTTTCTTCGACATTCTTTTGTAAAAAATCATGCTTAATCACTCCCCATAAAAGTTTCTTAAAATATGGACTGTTACTCGGTTTTTTTAGCTCGTGTCCGTTTGGTGTTTGTGAATTAGGCTTTCGATTTTAAGAAATTTATTGTTGCTTTATACACTCCGTTTCTTCGATTATAAATCATCATGATTAATCATTCCCCAAAAAAGTTTGGAAAACATTCACAGTTACTCGTTTTTTATAGCACGTGTTTCAAAAGCCCACGTTCGGGGTTTACGAAACAGGGTTTCAATTTAAAGCACATTTTTACTGCTTTATATACTCCGTTTCTTCGACCCTCTATAATAAATCATCATGCCTAATCATTCGCCATAAAAGTTTTGAGAAACATGGATAGTTACTCGGTTCTTTTACCACGTTTTTCAAATGTCCCTGTTTTGGGTTTGCGACTTAGGGTTACGATTTCAAGCACTATTTTTCTGCTTTATACACTCTGTTTCTTCGACATTCTCTTGTAAAAGAAATTGCTTAATCACTCCCCATAAAACTTTCTTAAAATATGGTATGTTACTAGGTTTTTTTAGCACGTGTTGGTTTGGTGTTTGTGAATTAGGCTTTCGATTTTAAGAAATTTATCGCTGCTTTATACACTCCGTTTCTTTCATTATAAATCATCAAGCCAAATCATTCCCCAAAAAAGTTTGGAAAATATTCACAGTTACCCGTTTTTTATAGCACGTGTTTCAAAAGCCCACGTTCGGGGTTTACGAAACAGGGTTTCAATTTTAAGCACATTTTTACTGCTTTATATACTCCGTTTCTTCGACCCTCTATAATAAATCATCATGCCTAATCATTCGCCATAAAAGTTTTGAGAAACCTGGATAGTTACTCGGTTTTTTTAGCACGTTTTTCAAACGTCCCGGTTTGGGGTTTGCGAATTAGGGTTACGATTTCAAGCACTGTTTTACTTCTTTATACACTCTGATCTTTCTTTTTTTAAAAATTATGCTTAATCACTCCCCATAAAAGTTTCTTAAAATATGGACTGTTACTCGGTTTTTTTAGCACGTGTCGGTTTGACGTTTGTGAATTAGGCTTTCTATTTTAAGAAATTTATTGCTGCTTTATACACTCCGTTTCTTCGATTATAAATCATCATGCCTAATCATTCCCCAAAAAAGTTTGGAAAACATTCACACTTACTCGTTTTTTATAGCACGTGTTTCAAAAGCCCACGTTTGGGGTTTACGAACTAGGGTTTCAATTTTAAGCACATTTGTACTGCTTTATGCACTCCGTTTCTTCGACCCTCTATAATAAATCATCATGCCTAATCATTCGCCATAAAAGTTTTGAGAAACATAGATAGTTACTCGGTTTTTTTGGCACGTTTTTCAAACGTCCCGATTTGGGGTTTGCGAATTAGGGTTACTTTTTAGAGCACTATTTTACTGCTTTATACACTCTGTTTCTTCGACATTCTTTTGTAAAAAATCATGCTTAATCACTCCCCATAAAAGTTTCTTAAAATATGGGCTGTTACTCGGTTTTTTTAGCTCGTGTCCGTTTGGTGTTTGTGAATTAGGCTTTCGAATGTAAGAAATTTATTGTTGCTTTATACACTCCGTTTCTTCTTGGTGTTTGTGAATTAGGCTTTCGAATGTAAGAAATTTATTGTTGCTTTATACACTCCGTTTCTTCGATTATAAATCATCATGCCTAATCATTCCCCAAAAAAGTTTGGAAAACATTCACAGTTACTCGTTTTTTATAGCACGTGTCTCAAAAGCCCACGTTCGGGGTTTACGAAACAGGGTTTCAATTTTAAGCACATTTTTACTGCTTTATATACTCCGTTTCTTCGACCCTCTATTAGAAATCATCATGCCTAATCATTCGCCATAAAAGTTTTGAGAAACATGGATAGTTACTCGGTTTTTTTAGCACGTTTTTCAAACGTCCCGGTTTGGGGTTTGCGAATTAGGGTTACGATTTCAAGCACTATTTTACTGCTTTATACACTCTCTTTCTTCGACATTCTTTTGTAAAAAATCATGCTTAATCACTCCCCATAAAAGTTTCTTAAAATATGGACTGTTACTCGGTTTTTTTAGCACGTGTCGGTTTGGCGTTTGTGAATTAGGCTTTCGATTTTAAGAAATTTATTGCTGCTTTATACACTCCGTTTCTTCCATTTTAAATCATCTGGCCTAATCATTCCCCACAAAAGTTTTGGAAAACATTCACAGTTACTCGTTTTTTATAGCACGTGTTTCAAAAGCCCACGTTCGGGGTTTACGAAACAGGGTTTCAATTTTAAGCACATTTTTACTGCTTTATATACTCCGTTTCTTCGACCCTCTATAATAAATCATCATGCCTAATCATTTGCCATAAAAGTTTTGAGAAACATGGATAGTTACTCGGTTCTTTTACCACGTTTTTCAAACGTCCTGGTTTGGGGTTTGCGACTTCGGGTTACGATTTCAAGCACTATTTTTCTGCTTTATACACTCTGTTTCTTCGACATTCTCTTGTAAAAGAAATTGCTTAATCACTCCCCATAAAACTTTCTTAAAATATGGTCTGTTACTAGGTTTTTTTAGCACGTGTCGGTTTGGCGTTTGTGAATTAGGCTTTCGATTTTAAGAAATTTATCGCTGCTTTATGCACTCCGTTTCTTCGATTATAAATCATCATGCCTAATCATTCCCCAAAAAAGTTTGGAAAACATTCACAGTTACCCGTTTTTTATAGCACGTGTTTCAAAAGCCCACGTTCGGGGTTTACGAAACAGGGTTTCAATTTTAAGCACATTTTTACTGCTTTATACACTCCGTTTCTTCGACCCTCTATAATAAATCATCATGCCTAATCATTCGCCATAAAAGTTTTGAGAAACATGGATAGTTACTCGGTTTTTTTAGCACGTTTTTCAAACGTCCCGGTTTGGGGTTTGCGAATTAGGGTTACGATTTCAAGCACTATTTTACTGCTTTATACACTCTCTTTCTTCGACATTCTTTTGTAAAAAATCATGCTTAATCACTCCCCTTAAAAGTTTCTTAAAATATGGACTGTTACTCGGTTTTTTTAGCACGTGTCGGTTTGGCGTTTGTGAATTAGGCTTTCGATTTTAAGAAATTTATCGCTGCTTTATACAATCCGTTTCTTTCATTATAAATCATCAAGCCAAATCATTCCCCAAAAAAGTTTGGAAAACATTCTCAGTTACCCGTTTTTTATAGCACGTGTTTCAAAAGCCCACGTTCGGGGTTTAAGAAACAGGGTTTCAATTTTAAGCATATTTTTACTGCTTTATATACTCCTTTTCTTCGACCCTCTATAATAAATCATCATGCCTAATCATTCGCCATAAAAGTTTTGAGAAACATGGATAGTTACTCGGTTTTTTTAGCACGTTTTTCAAACGTCCCGGTTTGGGGTTTGCGACTTAGGGTTACGATTTCAAGCACTATTTTTCTGCTTTATACACTCTTTTTCTTCGACATTCTCTTGTAAAAGAAAATGCTTAATCACTCCCTATAAAACTTTCTTAAAATATGGTCTGTTACTAGGTTTTTTTAGCACGTGTCGGTTTGGCGTTTGTGAATTATGCTTTCGATTTTAAGAAATTTATTGCTGCTTTATACACTCCGTTTCTTCCATTTTAAATCATCAGGCCTAATCATTCCCCACAAAAGTTTGGAAAACATTCACAGTTACCCGTTTTTTATAGCACGTGTTTCAAAAGCCCACGTTCGGGGTTTACGAAACAGGGTTTCAATTTTAAGCACATTTTTACTGCTTTATATACTCCGTTTCTTCGACCCTCTATAATAAATCATCATGCCTAATCATTCGCCATAAAAGTTTTGAGAAACATGGATAGTTACTCGGTTTTTTTAGCACGTTTTTCAAACGTCCCGGTTTGGGGTTTGCGACTTAGGGTTACGATTTCAAGCACTATTTTTCTGCTTTATACACTCTGTTTCTTCGACATTCTCTTGTAAAAGATCATGCTTGATCACTCCCCATAAAACTTTCTTAAAATATGGTCTGTTACTAGGTTTTTTTAGCACGTGTCGGTTTGGCGTTTGTGAATTATGCTTTCGATTGTAAGAAATTTATTGCTGCTTTATACACTCCGTTTCTTCGATTATAAATCATCATGCCTAATCATTCCCCAAAAAAGTTTGGAAAACATTCACAGTTACCCGTTTTTTATAGCACGTGTTTCAAAAGCCCACGTTCGGGGTTTACGAAACAGGGTTTCAATTTTAAGCACATTTTTACTGCTTTATATACTCCGTTTCTTCGACCCTCTATAATAAATCATCATGCCTAATCATTCGCCATAAAAGTTTTGAGAAACATGGATAGTTACTCGGTTTTTTTCGCACGTTTTTCAAACGTCCCGGTTTGGGGTTTGCGACTTAGGGTTACGATTTCAAGCACTATTTTTCGCACGTTTTTCAAACGTCCCGGTTTGGGGTTTGCGACTTAGGGTTACGATTTCAAGCACTATTTTTCTGCTTTATACACTCTATTTCTTCGACATTCTCTTGTAAAAGATCATGCTTAATCACTCCCCATAAAAGTTTCTTAAAATATGGTCTGTTACTCGGTTTTTTTAGCACGTGTCGGTTTGGCGTTTGTGAATTAGGCTTTCGATTGTAAGAAATTTATTGCTGCTTTATACACTCCGTTTCTTCGATTATAAATCATCATGCCTAATCATTCCCCAAAAAAGTTTGGAAAACATTCACAGTTACCCGTTTTTTATAGCACGTGTTTCAAAAGCCCACGTTCGGGGTTTACGAAACAGGGTTTCAATTTTAAGCACATTTTTACTGCTTTATATACTCCATTTCTTCGACCCTCTATAATAAATCATCATGCCTAATAAGCACATTTTTACTGCTTTATATACTCCATTTCTTCGACCCTCTATAATAAATCATCATGCCTAATCATTCGCCATAAAAGTTTTGAGAAACATGGATAGTTACTCGGTTTTTTTAGCACGTTTTTAAAACGTCCCGGTTTGGGGTTTGCGAATTAGGGTTACGATTTCAAGCACTGTTTTACTTCTTTATACACTCTAATCTTTCTTTTTTTAAAAATTATGCTTAATCACTCCCCATAAAAGTTTCTTAAAATATGAACTGTTACTCGGTTTTTTTAGCACGTGTCGGTTTGACGTTTGTGAATTAGGCTTTCTATTTTAAGAAATTTATTGCTGCTTTATACACTCCGTTTCTTCGATTATAAATCATCATGCCTAATCATTCCCCAAAAAAGTTTGGAAAACATTCACACTTACTCGTTTTTTATAGCACGTGTTTCAAAAGCCCACGTTTGGGGTTTACGAACCAGGGTTTCAATTTTAAGCACATTTGTACTGCTTATGCACTCCGTTTCTTCGACCCTCTATAATAAATCATCATGCCTAATCATTCGCCATAAAAGTTTTGAGAAACATAGATAGTTACTCGGTTTTTTTGGCACGTTTTTCAAACGTCCCGATTTGGGGTTTGCGAATTAGGGTTACTTTTTAGAGCACTATTTTACTGCTTTATACACTCTGTTTCTTCGACATTCTTTTGTAAAAAATCATGCTTAATCACTCCCCATAAAAGTTGCTTAAAATATGGGCTGTTACTCGGTTTTTTTAGCTCGTGTCCGTTTGGTGTTTGTGAATTAGTCTTTCGATTGTAAGAAATTTATTGTTGCTTTATACACTCCGTTTCTTCGATTATAAATCATCATGCCTAATCATTCCCCAAAAAAGTTTGGAAAACATTCACAGTTACTCGTTTTTTATAGCACGTGTTTCAAAAGCCTACGTTCGGGGTTTACGAAACAGGGTTTCAATTTTAAGCACATTTTTACTGCTTTATATACTCTGTTTCTTCGACCCTCTATAATAAATCATCATGCCTAATCATTCGCCATAAAAGTTTTGAGAAACATGGATAGTTACTCGGTTTTTTTAGCACGTTTTTCAAACGTCCCGGTTTGGGGTTTGCGACTTAGGGTTACGATTTCAAGCACTATTTTTCTGCTTTATACACTCTGTTTCTTCGACATTCTCTTGTAACAGATCATGCTTGATCACTCCCCATAAAAGTTTCTTAAAATATTGTCTGTTACTCGGTTTTTTTAGCACGTGTCGGTTTGAAGTTTGTGAATTAGGCTTTCGATTGTAAGAAATTTATTGCTGCTTTATGCACTCCGTTTCTTCGATTATAAATCATCATGCCTAATCATT
>NW_019272310.1:47425-53653 GCF_002738345.1 Cucurbita maxima | reverse complement strand
TATGTCTCGGAATTAATTGGGATTGACATTTGAATTTATATTAAATATTAATTAAATAGTTTAATTAATCATTTAATATTACTTTAATTTGAAATTTATAATTCAAATTGATTGTTAAATCAAAATGAGAAAGTCAAAATGTTGACTTTTATTTAATGGAAAAGTCCATGTTAGTGGAATTTTAAGGTGTCAAAAATTTGTTTAACTAAACTTGCATGCTTGCCAAATAAACCCCACAAGTTTGAGTGAAATTTTGAGTGTCAAAATTTGGTTAACTCAAGCATGCATGCTTGCCACATAATCCCAAACATTTGAATGGAATTTTGAGTGTCAAAATTTGGTGATCTCAAATTTGCATGAACATGCAAACATGACTCTATCAATAGAGTGATCATAAAACATGAAAGGTTTTTTTCTTTGTGAAAAACCTGGAGAAAAACCTCTCACAAACATTCTCTGCATATATACAAAATCCCTTCAAAGTTTAGTCACTCACCAGATTCCACAATCCCGTTCTAAGGCCGGAGGATAGTGGAGAAGACACTAGTGGTGGTTCAAAACCGGTTCATGAGGAAAAAGAAATTTTAACTACAAAAGATTAGTATTCAAACTCATTAAGTTTTAATACTTATGAACATGCTAGTTATTTACTATAATTGATGTTCTAAAAGTGCCTAAGATCCAAATTGCTTCCGCATGTGTTATATTAACACCATCAATTGGTATCAGAGCAAGTTTTAGACACTTTATTTACATTAATTTGATCATGGTGAGTACCATTTCATGAATGAAATTTTGTGGTTGCTAAAGTGGATGGTTTTTGTTTTGACATTTTTTTATGCTTCCATTTGATACAATTTTTGTAATAAGCCTAATGTGTATGGGCTTTAATGAACGAAGAAAGGTCTGTAATTTTTATGGAGTCATTAGAGTCCATTTTAAGTTGTAATTGATCGAAAATAGAAGCGATAGCAAGCTGAACCGAAAAAGAAGATGGAAGAGGTGGTTCGGGTGGTTTTTCTACCTTTGGGGTCTGGTTCAATGTTTTTAAGGGTTAGTTCGCCCAGTTCGTGAGCGTTGGGAGCGGTTCAAGTAATTTTTAATTATTAATGTAATAATTTAGTTAATTGCTTGTTTTAAAATGCCAAAACCAATCAACTTTAGCATGTTTAATTAATTATGCATTATGAATGTATGTTAAAATAGAACGAGATAGACGTTAAAATCTATAATAAAGATAAGTGCATGCTCACTTAGGGTTAAGAACCAAGCACGATCAATTTTAATAGTTAAAATAGGTCGATGTCTTACAAAATTGCAGTTACAAGAAAGCTCACCTGGCACGATCTTGTCTAAGGCTAGAGGTACTTAAGTTGACGGTTTACGAAACACCTACTACCTTGAGATCGGATCAGTACTTGAGTTTAGTTAGCCCAGTTTTATGAGCATGCTTAAGTGATACAAGTTTTAGAAAAATCACCCAGACTTAAGTTATATTTAATTAGCCAGAATATACCTAAGTAATAAGTATACCCAACCGTCTAAAATACTTAGTGGGAGGAAAAAGGTATATGAGATACATCGTTTTTCTTTTAAGCTCTCTGAAAAATTCACACCACGAAATTCATATCGAACTAAACCATAGAACAGTGTGACGAGTGAGTCCGAAGTGTTCGAATTCAAATTAGGGAATATGCGCTGCATATATACAATATATTTAACAGTATTTTTATTTTATTTATGAATTAAACAAAACGAGAGAATGTAAGATAATTAAATAAGATTTAAATATTTTAATCAAATATTTGTCCGAATTTATTGGGATTGGCATTTGAATTAATATTAAATATTAATTAAATAGTTTAATTAATTATTTAATATTACTTTAATTTGAATTTAATTGTTGAGATAAAATAAAAAAAATTAACATGTTGACTTCATTTAATAGAAAAATCAATGCTTCCCAAATAAACCCTACAAATCTGAGAGGAATTTTGAGTGTTAAAATTTGGTTAACTCAAACTTGGATGCTTGAGTGTTAAAATTTGGTAATCTCAAATTTGCATGAACATGCAAACATGACTCTATAAATAGAGTGATCAAGGTATATGAAACTTCTCCCTTGGAAAAACCTTGAGAAAAACTGTGTATCCACCGTTGATTCTTCCAACGTTCAATTTTCCAAAAAAACATGACTCAATGTATATATGTAGTGCATTCTCCCTATTACGCTTTTCTCTCCTCTCCAGCAGCTATGTATCCACGGTCAATTCTTTTTTAATTTTTAGGAAGACAGAGACCATAATAATTGAGTTCAAATTTTGGAAAAAATAGATTTTCTTATCGAAATTATAAATCTCTCGAATCTAATTCTGAAACAAATCATGGTCGAGTTTCAACACGAAACTTGTAAGAATTCTTTCCTGGAACTTCGTAGTCAAATTGAACTATCCTACAACCAAAACTGACACTCATCGATCCTCTTACTAGGACTAGAGATAAATCTTTTGCCAAATTTTTCATTAAAGTGTCCGATTGACGTCCTATTTACTTTCTTGTTTTTCCTCCTTCCACAAAAACCGAAATTCTACCTTCCTCTCTCTTCTTTGCTTTCTATACCGGTCAACCCAGACCCCTCAAATTATAAGGTAGAAAAAATTACCTTTTTGTCTAGTGGATTTTTATCTAAATTTTTCTTAATTTGATAAATATTGAATTTTTGCTCCAAAGGTTCCCTAAGGCTTCTCAAGCATTTTTTTTTTCCTTTCTTGAGATTCACCCTCTATGTCAATAATAAAATCCAAAAATTTCCAAATTTAAGGTATTAAAGTAAGAGTTATGTATCTGTTGCGGCTCGGGTGTTACTATTCAAATCGGTCAAGAATAAATGAAGCGTAGGCAAGCATTTCATTCTTTCTAATTTAGCTTCTTGAAATTAAGTTCTAAACTTTTAGTAGGTTCATATTGGGGGAATTTCACCCAAGATTCATACATGAAGCTAGAGTACATTACGATCTAAGGGCAGTATTTCATTGAATTGAAAGAAATGGTAAATTTCCGAAGTTTTAAATTCTGGGCCGAATTTGCATTTTATTATTTCTTTTTGTGGCTAAAATAAACTTAAGAGAAAATACCTACGTGTACCCATAAGAAGTTACAAAATTTAGAAGAAATTTGATAGGTAATAGAAACCTCATCGTATTTCTAAAATAATGAATGTTGGCTAAAAGGGAGAAGGCACGCGTTGGACGACGTTGACCGTAGTGAGTCTAAAGCTCAGCAGGACAAGTGGCAAATGCTGAGCGGAGAGAATCGTTCAGCTACTAATTGTGACGTGCATGTAGATTAACTCGATCCCTGAACCTTGATTCGATCAAAAAGCTTGCGTGTGCAACTCGTTAACCTTTGACCATAACAAAAAATGCAACCAGAAACCGATCCAATGACTCAATGAGTAACCGAGATCTACAAAAAAATCCCCATGCGTGAAATTGCACGTGAAAACCCTTTCTCGACGTGTGTAAGTGCATGTGAGTGTCATTTTGTTCGTTCGACCTCCATTTGTCATTTTTTTGTCTTGACTTCGATATTAACATAATTGTGCTTGAATTAGGATCTACGAGAGAAATTCCATAAATTCTTGAGCTCCAAACACGTGGAATAGCTTCCTCAAGAAGGTAAGCGTCATTCAAGTAAGTAGCCACATAGACTTTAGGCAAGTAATACTAGTAAAGATCGCTAGGACATGATAGCATGCGACGAGCATTCCTTAACTTAGATGGTCAAAAATACATGTTAACGACCTCAGAAAAGCTTTATTTTTGTGAGTATGTATTGTATGTATGTCTTTTATGTATTATATGCTTGATTAAAATAAAAATTGAGCAATATGGATGAGTACATCATGCATAATGGAAGAAATTACCAAAATTCCCCTATGATAAAATTTCGTATGAATGTCGTTTTCTATGCTTTCCATTGCGTAGGAAATAAGAATTGGTAAGAGCAACATGTGCTTCGCAAGCACTAGAAAATCATGATAAGATTAGGACGAGATAACGTGTGTAGAATCTTGATAAGGTCCATAGATTTCTAGTGGACTAAATATGATAAGAATAAAAAATGTCGCCTCCTTAGCCACTTAAACGTATCAAAGTTGGGTGAAAACTTAATTATTTTTAGTTTCATATTGTTTGGAATTGTCAAATGGCCAAATTGACTTCGTCTTTGGTGGAGATTTAAGGGGATCGGGATTAAATCATGGTCACAAACGTCATTTATGCATTTATGGGGAGTATAAATACCAAGAAATTGTTATGTAAAAATCAAATTCGTGGATGAATGAAATTGAGATCTCAAATTTAGACGTTTCCTTAGAAATTGGAACATCATATTAGTCCTTTCTAAGTTTCAAGCAACTTTTGTGGTACAATTGCATCCAAGCCATTCAATTAAGCCTTGATTAAGTTTGATTGCGGAGTGACTCGATCTAGAACAAGGTTACCAAATCATGTTTTTAGATCTTCGATTGTAAGAGGTAATCTAATTCTAGCTTTATCTCTTGGTTGATCTGAATTTTGTATAAGGAGGTGTTAATTACTTTGATTCAAGTGTTTTTGCTTCAACAAAAGCATGATTTGTTGAATTAAGGATTAGGGTTGCCTTATCAAAATACCGTAGGATAGTGAGCGGTGATAAAAAATCTAGACCTGTGTTTACCCAAAGATGTGATTAGAGGCCCCTAATAAAATGGTAGATCTCCACGACTCCAAAGAATGACCAAGATAACTATCTAGGCTATGAGATGCGTGGATGATACGCTATCTTTAGACCCTCCAATCCCTTTCCACTACAATATTAGTACTATTGAGCTAAGCACATGCTAGTAGTTTGAGCTTCTGTTCCGTTGAATGGCCTGCAGTCTCTTGAATATAGCCACAATGTTGTTAACCTGTTCCTTAAAAAGGGAGTGTGGGATACCATGAGATAGCCTAATTGTTTGCTAGTGTAGAAGTATCACATCCCCAAATATAGGTGACTCTCTGGCCATAAGGAAGAAACCAACCAACCTCTTTTCCAAGATGTTCATACTAGAAATCACCGTAATGTCTGATTAGAATTTTATGAAGACGTGTCTCAATCTAGGTATTCGATCCCTCATTGCATAAGCAAAGAAGGTTTCCATGGTCAAAGAATAGAAAGATGGTACAAATTAAGCAAGAAAAGGTAGCATCTAGGCCGTTACTTCAACTTCCTTTTACACTTTGGTACAAGTATCGTCGAGCTAGGCCTAGGCCAACCAGGATTGTGTGAACGATAGTTACTTTTGATTATCTTGCATAGTTGATCCGTCAAATGAGGGGACGTAGGATTATGTGGGTAATCTTACTAGTTGACAAGCATAGGGGATCACTTCCCTAACCTTGGGTGATGAGAGTAGCCTAGCACTTACCATGCTATCCCAATTAAAATATTGGCATATATCTTTGGTGAAATGCATATCTTTGTTCATTTCATACATTACATAACCATTTCTTATCATTACATAAAGTGAATACTTTCATAATATGTCACATTCACAATAGCATAATAAGTAAACATGAAATTACAAAACGTAACATTTGTCATCATAACAACACGTCATAACATAATATGCAAATATAGAAATCACAAGGGACGACACAAGGAAGGGCCACAGGGCATCCGCCACTCGTGCTTCAAACTATTCATCGAACCAAAACAGTAGTGAAGAAACTTACCGAGGTAGTTAAGTTGAAGTCCCTAAATTGTACTTGGAGCTAGTTCAATTTTTCCCTTTGAAATCCAAGTAAACCTATGCGAGTTCACGACACTTAATAGCACAAATCGAGCAAAATGCAATACGGATGGAAATCAAGAATACTGCTAACAAAATAAAATAGAAAAATACAATAAGAAAAAGAAAGAAAAATGAGATATTGTAAATCAGAACCGTTAATGGAAAAGAATAGAATATAAAAGAAAAAAAAAGAAAGAAATATGGTAAGAAAATTTAAGCCAAGATGTAGGAGCAATAATTGATTAAAAGAAAAAGAGGAAATTTGAAGAATTAAAATAAATACGGTTAATTTTAAAAATACATAGAGGAAATTTAATAGAGAAAAAATTAAGGATTTGGTGAAAATTAAAAGACAAAACCGATGAAATATCATGTCAAGAAACTCCATCAAATTCTTTCTAGTAATAATA
>NW_019272310.1:42575-47047 GCF_002738345.1 Cucurbita maxima | reverse complement strand
TCTATCTTTTATAGATCCACTTGTGTATCAATTCATCAACATTAGCAAGAAAGTTTCTCAAGTAAATTCCATCATCTTTAGCCGTCCAAATACAAGTTCCTACAGTTCCATGTTTGCACCTATCACGAAGCCATAAGTGCTGCGTTTCAGGCCAAAAGCTTTCAAAAGAGATATATGCATGTGGCGTCTGGGAGTGTGAGGCGCTTACAAACGAAATCTGTACAGAAAATGGGGTTAGAGTGAAGAAGAGACACGGGAACAGAGAAAAAAGGAGGAGAAAAGGACGTCGAGACAACGTTATCGAGGAGAGAGAAAGGTCGCCGAAAAAATGTGCAGGCAATCGAGCAAAGAGGACAAAGTCCGGCCCGAGGCTTGGATACCGTAACCCAAACCGAACCTAGTCCCCTCAGGTCAGCCCAAAGCTCATAAGCCCAGCTCGCCTACATTTTTCCTTCACCCGTGAACGACCTGTCACCTACAAACGACCCAACACCTACGAATGGCCTGTCACCCGCGAACGACCCATCACCCGCGAACAACCCATCACCCGCAAATGGCCCGTCACCCGCGTATGACCCAAAACGCGTGAGCAATCTGAAAACCTGTGCCTCGACCCGCGACCCCTGCACACGCGTCACTCTCTGATTGTGCCACGTGGCACGTTTGCAGCGCGGCTCCCCTAGGCTCCGGCGGCTCAATTAGCTTGGTGGCGGTTTCTTGGCTTCGACGGCTTATTCAGCTTGGGAAACCTATTTCCAGCCCGTTTGTCACCGTTTCGACCCTCCCGGACTTAGTTTCGACCCTATTTAAGGTAAAATAGAACATTTTAAGTTAGTATTTTACAAATTCAAGTTGCGAATTAATTATATTTGTGAAATACTAACGTAAGTGACAAATGAACCAATAGCAACCGACCACCAATGGAAGCGTAGAACGATCACAAGGAGCTAGGAGCTTACATTATATTCTATGGAGTACTTCGGCTAAAGCCTACCAAGTAAGTGGCTCACCCATCGTAGTTTACGCATTATTTGCTTTATGTTGGCACGTGCCCGTTGATTTGCACGTGTCATTAAATTGTATGCTATTTTAATGTGCTTAAGTATTAAATCATGCGAACGTGAATGCATGCTATGTATGGCGCTTAGCTTGGAACGTGAATGTATGTCGTTGATATGCTAGGATACCACACTCTTTCTTGTCTTGTTCTTGTTCTTGTTTCTTATTGTAAGTACTTAGGCCCACTTGTTCTTGACTTGGTGATATGAACCAAGAGACATCAATCATACAATATGCTTCAATGAAGATGTGAAGAAAATATTGTTGAAAGTATCAAAAGATATTTCAATTCATGCCACATTGAATAAGAATGAAGTTTCATGTTATAAATTTTACTGTTGAGACTGATTTTCTTTTCATTCAATGACCTAGGTAACTCGATCTTAATCCTAAGCTAACCATGAACTCCTGTTTATTCGGAATTATCCTTAGATTTGCATTGGTGAGAGTGGCTCAAGTTCGCCGACTCAATAGCCCTCCCATTTCAGGGGTAAGACTGGGTAAATGGGTGAGAACGTGGGGTGCAAGATGGAATTCACTCCTACCCACTTTTAAGGATAGAAGAGAGGTAGTTCCCTTAAGTACTGACTCCAAGTCTTGAACAAGGGGCCCCACCCTCTCATTGGCCTGAGAGAGATTCGGTTTACTGGTTGGATCACAAACCAATTGTTCATTAGAGAATCGGTGAGACATAAGAAACAAGAAGTAACTTCAAGAGTAAAATGGTAAATTGATCCAGCTCTAGTTACGAACAACCTGTGAAGGATCGACTTACTAATCATGGTTATATCAAATGGACAGAAATATATCTATAGTGAGGGGAGTGCAACTACTAGGCTATAGTGGAATGTCCTAGTAGTTAATGAATGTTGGTTAACAAGGTTAATGAGTTTAACCGGTTAATCTTAGATCGTTTGAGCCCATGATCTATAGGTCCATTAGGTCCCTCTACTAGCTCATATCGGACTAAACCATAGAACAGTGTGACGAGTGAGTTCGAAGTGTTCGAATTCAAATTAGGGAGAATGCACTATATATATACGATATATTTAACCGCATTTTCTTTTATTTACGAATTAAACAAAAAGAGAGAATCTGAGATATTTAAATAAGATTATAATATCTTAATCAAATATGTGTCGGAATTAATTGGGATTGGCATTTAAATTAATATTAAATATTAATTAAATAGTTTAATTAATCATTTAATATTACTTTAATTTGAAATTTATAATTCAAATTGATTGTTAAATCAAAATGAAGAAAGTCAAAATGTTAACTTTCATTTAATGGAAAAATCCATGTTAGTGAAATTTTGAAGTGTCAAAATTTGACTTAACCAAACTTGCATGCTTGCCAAATAAACCCCACAAATTTGAGTGAAATTTTGAGTGTCAAAATTTGGTGATCTCAAATTTGCATGAACATGCAAACACGACTCTATAAATAGAGTGATCAAGGTACATGGAACTTTTCCCTTGGAAAAATCTTGAGAAAAACTGTGTATTCATGGTCGATTCTTCCAACGTTTAATTTTCCAATCCCTTGGAAAAATCTTGAGAAAAACTGTGTATTCATGGTCGATTCTTCCAACGTTTAATTTTCCAAAAAACATGACTCAACGTATATATGTAGTGCATTCTCCTTAATACGCTTCTCTCCCATCGCCAGCAGATGTGTATCCACGGTCGATTCTTCCAACGTTCAATTTTTCTAGATTTCGATGAGCGACACATTTCAATCTATTTTTTTGGATTGCTTTTTATCTTCCAATCGTTAACTAGAAAGGTCTTCATATTTGTGAAAAACCTTGAGAAAAATCTCCCACAAACACTCTCTTCATATATACAAAATTCCTCCCACGTTTAGTCACTCACCGAATTCCACAATCCCGTTCTAAGGTCGGAGGATAGTGGAGAAGATACTATTGGTGGTTCGAAATCGGCTCGTGAGGAAAAAGGAATTTGAACTACAAAAGATTAGTATTCAAACTCATTAAGTTTTAATACTTATGAACATGCTAGTTATTTACTATAATTGATGTTCTAAAAGTGCCTAAGATTCAAATTGCTTCCGCATGTGTTACATTAACACCATCAATTGGTATCAGAGCAAGTTTTAGGCACTTTATTTACATTAATTTGATCATGGTGGGTACCATTTCGTGAATGAAATTTTGTGGTTGCTAAAGTTGATGGTTTTGATTTTGGCATTTTTTTATGCTTCCATTTGATACAATTATTGTAATAAGCCTAATGTGTATGGGCTTTAATGAATGAAGAAATGTCTGTAATTTTTATGGAGTCATTAAAGTCCATTTTAGGTTGTAATTGATCGAAAATGGAAGAGATAGCAAGCTGAACCGAAGTAGAAGATGGAAGAGGCAGTTCGGGTGGTTTTCCTACCTTTGGGGTCCGGTTCTACGTTTTTAAGGGTTAGTTCGCCTAGTTCGTGATCCTTGGGAGCGGTTCAAGTTATTTTTAATTATTAATGTAATAATTTATTTAATTGCTGGTTTTAAAATGCCAAAACCAATCCACTTTAGCGTGTTTAATTAATTATGCATTATGAATGTATGTTTTAATTAAATAGAAAATGTATATGCATAAAGTATGTCATATAGATTTAAAATCCCACCATAAGCTAAGCATGTTTCATGCATTCCAAGTATGTTATAAGTGTTATGATGTATAATATGCATGTTTAGGGTTCCATGAGTAATAAATATAAATTGTTATATTGCATGGAATGGATTATTATATAATTGTTATATAAAGCATGTTAGATGCATGTTATAGGTTTCAACGTCTTAAAACGAGATAGACGTTAAAATCAATAATAAAGATAAGTGCATGCTCACTTAGGGTTAAGAACCGAGCACGATCAATTTTAATAGTTAAAATAGGTTGATGTCTTACAAAATTGCGGTTACGAGAAATCTCACCTGTTACGATCTTGTCTAAGGCTTGAGGTACTTATGTTAACGGTTTACGGTACACCTACTACCTGGAGATCGGACCAGTACTTGAGTTTAGTTAGCTCAGTTTTATGAGCATGCTGAAGTGATTTAAGTTTTAGAAAAATCACCTAGACTTAAGTTATATTTAATTAGCCGATATACCTAAGTAATAAGTATACCCAACCGTCTAAAATACTTAGTGGGACGAAAAAGGTATACGAGATACATCGTTTTTCTTTTACGCTCTCTGGAAAATTCACACTGTGAGATTCATATCGGACTAAACCATAGAATAGTGTGACGAGTGAGTTCGAAGTGTTCGAATTCAAATTAGGGAATATGCGCTACATATATACGATATATTTAACCGCATTTTTGTTTTATTTATGAATTAAACAAAAAGAGAGAATCTGAGAAATTTAAATAAGATTTAAATATTTTAATCAAATATATA
>NW_019272310.1:37383-40959 GCF_002738345.1 Cucurbita maxima | reverse complement strand
GGTTGTAATTGATCGAAAATGGAAGAGATAGCAAGCTGAACCGAAGTAGAAGATGGAAGAGGCAGTTCGGGTGGTTTTCCTACCTTTGGGGTCCGGTTCTACGTTTTTAAGGGTTAGTTCGCCTAGTTCGTGATCCTTGGGAGCGGTTCAAGTTATTTTTAATTATTAATGTAATAATTTATTTAATTGCTGGTTTTAAAATGCCAAAACCAATCCACTTTAGCGTGTTTAATTAATTATGCATTATGAATGTATGTTTTAATTAAATAGAAAATGTATATGCATAAAGTATGTCATATAGATTTAAAATCCCACCATAAGCTAAGCATGTTTCATGCATTCCAAGTATGTTATAAGTGTTATGATGTATAATATGCATGTTTAGGGTTCCATGAGTAATAAATATAAATTGTTATATTGCATGGAATGGATTATTATATAATTGTTATATAAAGCATGTTAGATGCATGTTATAGGTTTCAACGTCTTAAAACGAGATAGACGTTAAAATCAATAATAAAGATAAGTGCATGCTCACTTAGGGTTAAGAACCGAGCACGATCAATTTTAATAGTTAAAATAGGTTGATGTCTTACAAAATTGCGGTTACGAGAAATCTCACCTGTTACGATCTTGTCTAAGGCTTGAGGTACTTATGTTAACGGTTTACGGTACACCTACTACCTGGAGATCGGACCAGTACTTGAGTTTAGTTAGCTCAGTTTTATGAGCATGCTGAAGTGATTTAAGTTTTAGAAAAATCACCTAGACTTAAGTTATATTTAATTAGCCGATATACCTAAGTAATAAGTATACCCAACCGTCTAAAATACTTAGTGGGACGAAAAAGGTATACGAGATACATCGTTTTTCTTTTACGCTCTCTGGAAAATTCACACTGTGAGATTCATATCGGACTAAACCATAGAATAGTGTGACGAGTGAGTTCGAAGTGTTCGAATTCAAATTAGGGAATATGCGCTACATATATACGATATATTTAACCGCATTTTTGTTTTATTTATGAATTAAACAAAAAGAGAGAATCTGAGAAATTTAAATAAGATTTAAATATTTTAATCAAATATATATCGGAATTGATTGAGATTGACATTTGAATTAATATTAAATATTAATTGAATAGTGTAATTAATCATTTAATATTACTTTAATTTGAAATTAATGGTTGAATTAAAATGAAAAAAATTTAATTGTTGACTTCATTTAATGGAAAATTTGATGTTTGAGTTAGTGGAATTTTGAAGTGTCAAAATTTGGTGTAACCAAACTTGCATGCTTGCCAAATAAACCCCACAAATTTAATTTGGTGATCTCAAATTTGCATGAACATGCAAACATGACTCTATAAATAGAGTGATCAAGGTACAAGGAACTTATCCCTGGGAAAAACCTTGAGAAAACTCTCACAAACTCTCCTCATATATACTAAATCTCTCCCAAGTTTAGTCACTCACCGGATTCCACAATCATGTTCTAATGCTGGAGAATAGTGAAGAAGACACTAGTGGAGGTTCGAAACTGGTTCGTAAGGAAAAAAAAAATTGAACTACAAAAGGTTAGTACTTAAAGACTTTGAGTTTTAATACTCATGAACATGCTAGTTATTTACTATAATTGATCTTCTAAAAGTGCCTAAGATTCAAATATTTTTGCAGGTGTTATATTAACTCCTTCATTTTGTTGGTTAGTGAACGTGTTGGGTAGGATTTGAGCACGGGGATCGAGCTCCAGTTCCTTGGTACTGTTTGAGTTACAGACGGTAGACTCGGTCGTGTGCGATTTAGCAAGTAAAGTGGTGTCTCACAACACGTCCTCTTTGATTGGTTGACCTATCTTCTTGCCATGTTGTAATACATTTCAATATTTTGCAAATACGCTTCTCTCTCGTCGCCAGCAGCTGTGTATCCACGGTCGATTCTTCCAACGTTCAATTTTTCTAGATTTCGCTAAGCGACACATTTCAATCTATTTTTTTAGATTACTTTTTATCTTCCAAGGTTTGACGGACGTTAGGTATGTGGTAAGTCAGACGAGATCTATGTGTTGGGGTTCTATATGACTTTCTGCCTTTGCGCAAGCAAGCAAAGTCAGATCAAGTGAAAGCGGCGGGATAGGCCTTTTGCTTTTGATAACCGTTTCTAGAAAATTCTATCCTCTAACTATTTTTTGGGGTTCAGTCGAATTAAAGAAAGAAAGGTGCATCTCAATCTTAAAGGAAGAGATCGACGATCCCAAGTTCTTTTACTCCATTCATCAAGTCAACAAAAGTGAAAAAGCTGGGTTTAACATAGAAAGATGAATTCCATTCTCCTTCACCTTGCGGTATTTGATTTTTTTTTTTATAGTGGAAATGCCATAAAGTGCGAACCAAGGTTCTTCAATCAAATAACTACATCGAGTTCAAGAGTTCCATTTTCGTATCTGTCTGTGGTGCGCCCTATCATATCACCCGGTCTCACTGCTACTCTACTGTTGAACTCCTACTATACTGTAATGTAAAGGAATAGAATATCTACTTCTGAATCAAGTGTTGAAAGTCAAGACTTCTTATTCATTCTAGGAACAGCAATGGGGGAGGGCTCGTAGCCCCTATAGATACTTACTAGCCACTATCGTTAACTAGAAATGACTTGGTTTATTCACGAAAAATAAAGATCTTGCATCAACAAATTTGATGCCATTTTTTTTAAAAAAAATTAGAAGATAGAGACCATAATAATTGAGTTCAAATTTTGGAAAAAATATATTTTCTTATCGAAATTATAAATCTCTTGAATCTAATTCTGAAACAAATCATGGTCAGAGTTTCAACACGAAACTTGTAAGAATCATTTCCTGGAATATCGTAGTCAAATCGAACGATCCTACAACCAAAACTTACACTCATTGATCCTCTTACTAGGACTAGAGAAAAATCTTTTGCCAAATTTTTCATTAAAGTGTCGGATTGACGTCCTCTTTACTTTCTTGTTTTTCCACCTTCCACAAAAACCGAAATTCTACCTTCCTTTCTCTTCTTTGTTTTCTATACAGGCCATCCCAGACCCCTCAAATTATAAGGTAGAAAAAATTACCTTTTTGTCCCATAGATTTTTATCTAAATTTTTCTCAATTTGATAAATATTGAATTTTTGATCCAAGGTTCCCTAAGGCTTCTCAAGTATTTTTTTTTCCTGCTGCACTTGAGATTCATCCTCTATGTCAATAATAAAATCGAAAAATTTCAAAATTTAAGGTATTAAAGTAAGAGCTATGTATCTATTGCAGCTCATGTGTTACTATTCAAAACCGTCAAATTTAAGGTATTAAAGTAAGAGCTATGTATCTATTGCAGCTCATGTGTTACTATTCAAAACCGTCAAGAATGAATGAAGCGTAGGCAAGCATTTCATTTTTTCTAATTTAGCTTCTTGAAATTAAGTTCTAAACTTTTAGTAGGTCCATATTGAGGGAATTTCACCCAAGATTCATACACGAAGCTAGAGTTCATTACTATAGACAGTTTTTCATTGATTTTAAAGAAATGGTAAATTTCCTAAGTTTTAAATTCTAGAC
>NW_019272310.1:33068-36964 GCF_002738345.1 Cucurbita maxima | reverse complement strand
GTAGGAAATTAGAATTGGTAAGAGCGACATGTGCTTCGCAAGCACTAGAGAATCTTGATAAGATTAGAACGCGATACCATGTGCAGAATCTTGATAAGGTCCATAGATTTCTAGTGGACTAAATATGATAAGAATCAAGAAGGTCTGTCTCCTTAGCCACTTAAACATATCAAAGTTGGGCGATAAACTTTATTATTTTTAATTTCATAATGTTTGGAATTGTCAAATGGTCAAATTGACTTCATCTTTTGTGCAAATTTAAGGGGATCGGGATTAAAACATGGCCACAAACGTCATTTATAGGGAGTATAAATACCAAGAAATTGTTAGGTAAAAATCAAATTCGTGGAGGAATGAAATTGAGATCTCAAATTTAGAAGTTTTCTTAGAAATTGGAACATCATATTTGTCATTTCTAAGTTTCATGCAATTCTTGTGGTAGAATTGCATCCTTAGAAATTGGAACATCATATTTGTCATTTCTAAGTTTCATGCAATTCTTGTGGTAGAATTGCATCCGAGCCATTCAATCAAGCCTTGATTAAGTTTGATTGCAGAGTGACTCGATTTAGAACAACGTTACCAAATCATGCTTTTATATCTTTGATAGTAAGATGTAATCTAATTCTAGCCTTATCTCTTGGTTGATTTGAATTATGTATAAGAAGGTGTTAATTACTTTGCTTCAAGTGTTCTTGCTTCAACAAAAGCATGATTCGTTGAATTGAGGATTAGGGTTGCCTTATCAAAATACCGTAGAATAGTGAGCGGTGATAAAAAATCCAGACATGTGTTTACCCAAAGATGTGATTAGAGGCCCTTAATAAAATAGTATATCTCCACGACTCCAAAGAATGACCAAGGCTAATGTAGAAGTATCACATCCCCCAAATATAGGTGACTCTCTGGTCGTAAGGAAGAAACCAACCTCTTTTCCAAGATGTTCATACTAGAAATCACCGTATTGTCTGATTAGAATTTTTTAAAGACGTGCCTCAACCTAGGTATTCGATCCCTCACTGCATAAGCAAAGCAAGTTTCCATGGTCAAAGAATAGAAAGATGGTACAAATTAAGTACGAAAAGGTAGCATCTAGGCCGTTACTTCAACTTCCTTTTACACTTCGCTACAAGTACTGTCGAGCTAGACCTAGGCCAATTAGGATTGTGTGAACAATAGTTCATTTTGATTATCTTGCGTAGTAGATCTGTCAAAAGAGGGGACGTAGGATTATGAGGGTAATCTTAGTAGTTGACAAGCATAGGGGATCACTTCCCTAACCTTGGGTGACTAGATTGTCCTGTGGGTAGGGTTCACCAACGAACCTCCCATAGATGATGACAGCAGCCTAGCACTTACCATGCTATCCCAATTAAAATCTGGGCATGTATCTAAAGTGAATGTACTTTATGCTACCATACTTTCATAATATGTCACATTCACAATAACATAATAAGTAAACATGAAATTACAAAGCGTAACATTTGTCATCATAACAACACGTCATAACATAACATGCAAATATAGAAATCACAAGGGACGACACAAGCAAGGGCCACAGGGCATCCGCCACTCGTGCTTCAAACAATTAATCGAACCTAAACAGTAGTGAAGAAACTTACCAAGGTAGCTAAGTTGAAGTCCCTAAATCGTACTTTGAGCTAGTTCAATTTTTCCCTTTGAAATCCAAGTAAACCTATGCGAGTTCGCGACACTTAATTAGCACAGATCGAGCAAAATGAAATACGAATGGAAATCCAGAATACTGTTAACCAAATTCAAAAGAAAAATAAAAGAAAAATACGAGAAGAAAAATGCAATACGGATGGAAATCCAGAATACTGTTAACAAAATAGAATAGAAAAATAAAAGAAAAATAGAAGAAGAAGAAAGAAAAAGGAGATATTGTAAAGCCAAACTGTTAATGGAAAAGAATACAATAGAATAGAAAAGAAAAAAAAGAAAGAAATAGGGTAAAAAAATTTAAGCAAAGATATGGGAGCAAGAATTGATTAAAAGAAAAAGCAGAAATTTAAAGAATTAAAATAAATACGGTTAATTTTAAAAATACATAGATGAAATTTAATAGAGTTAATGGTGAACATAATTAAAATTAATAAAAAGGGAAGTAGATGAAAAAGAGGAAATTTAAGAGAGAAAAAATCAAGGATTTGGTGAACATTAAAAGATAAAACCAAAGAAATATCATGTCAAGAAACTCCATCAAATTCTTTCTAGTAACAATATCAATATATATAACCCTCCAATGAAAATGGAATTATATATAACCCTAAAAAAGTAATAATAGAAAATAACATATTTAATGAAAATGGAATTATATATATATATATATATATATATATATAACCCTCCAAGACTCCGCTCATAGAGACTCTAATGCTCACATGAAGTCTAACACAGAGCATTGTAAAATTTAGAGAATTGAAATTGAAATTGATGTCATGGTTCATAAAGGTTGACTTCAATATAAAGGACAAAATCGAACTTTCTCAATGATAAATTGGTGACACCAGCCTAAGCTAATCATGTAAGTGGCCTTACTATTGGCATGATTATATTTGATGTTGACACGTGCCCTGTGGTTCTGCACGTGTCATATATATTGATATGCGTGAATTGTTTATTAATCGATATGCTTATGATATGGTATTTATATGTTATAATATGTGAATTGTATGTTAATACTTATGGTACGATGTGTTCAATGATATGTTTGAGATAGGATGCGAAAAGAATGCATTGAACGTAATGTAATGATAGGAGTAAGATATGTTGATGAAACGTTAAGGTTAGGTTACGTATAGAAGGTTATGGATATGAGAGATTGATAAAAACGATATGGTCACAATCAATTGATAAAAGTATATGGTTAGGTTATGGGTAGAAAGGGATAGGATTATGATAGATTGATAGAATGATAGCGTTAAGATACATTCCTGTAACGATATGACTAAGGTACGTTCATGAAACGATATCACTATGATAGGTATAAGAACGTGAAGACTGTAATAAATTAGGTTACGATATGACCATGAAGTGTTTACGATATGATATGATTATGATACGACACCTGAATGACAGATATATATATATATATATATATATACGCACACATTGTGATATGATATGAAAATGATATGAAATTTGTTATAGTACGAGACAAGTGATAAGTGACATGTTTATGATATGATATATTGTGATGGTATATGATATGGTATGATAGATATGAAATGTTACATCTTTCCATGTAAAGTTATGTGATGGATTATGTGATGTTTATCCATGTATGCGTGATACATACATGAAATATATAATGGATGGAAGGAGAAAGGAAATGAAATAAATGTTATCTTATGAATAAAAATTATGGGACCTCGTGCATGTATGAATGTCATGTGTATTGGGATACTTTCCCGTTATGTTATGTTAGTATGGATGCATACCTTCGATATTTATGTTCGACATGTTATCATGAAGACTTTTTCTTTTATGAGGGTCCAGTGACGTGTATTGTGTTGTGCCCGACAAAGTCCAGCGTAAGGGGCACGTATAACAATTCATCTGATTAGTCCATGTATGTATACATGGGCTGTGTGTAGAAAAGTATCATGCATCCAACTCTGCCAAGAATTAAAAAAAACCTAAGGTCATGCTATGGTTTAATCGATAGGTCACAGTCATATATTGTGCGTGATTGCATTATTAACGGAATAATATATTTTTACACGATATAAGGTGTTTGCCTCACTAGTTGTGTTTGTATATCCCAACACCATTTTTGCCTTTATAAAAACATTTAACAGCACCCTCTTGTAATTAAATATTATTTTGTATTAAATTTTTGTGTTGTTTATCTTCATTTAAATTTATATTTT
>NW_019272310.1:27418-32853 GCF_002738345.1 Cucurbita maxima | reverse complement strand
ATTGGTGGATTTTATCTCGCAAATTCCCAACTTAACCAAAACTCAGTTGAGGTAATGGTTTGCTTGAGGGGTGTTTAATTCCTATAGGGATCGTCTTTGGTTGTATGAACAATATTGCTTGGGTCTACTTATGTTGTTTGTACCAAGGCATTTTCTATACTGTCTAGGCCTACTACGTGCTCTCCACGGAGGCATGCTTGTCATCTAGAATTATGGTCATAGGAGGCTGGGTCCAAGGTATTTTACCTTGTACTAGGTGATAAGGCAACCCTAATCCTCAGCCCAACGATTCAAGCTTTTGTTTTAGCAAAAACCCTTGAATAAAAGTAATTAACACCTTCTTATATGAAATTTGGATCAACCAAGGGATAAGATAGAATTAGATTACCTCTTACGATCGAAGATCTAGAAGTAAGATTTGGAGCCTTGTTCTAAATTGAGTCACTCCACAATCTAACTTGATCAAGGCTTGATTGAATGGCTTGGGTGCAATTCTACCACAAGAATTGCTTGAAACTTAGAAATGACAACTATGATGCTCGAATTTCGAAGGGAAATGTCTTAATTTGAGATCTGAATTACATTCATCCACGAATCTGAATTTTACATAACATATTGTGGGTATTTATAGTCTCCCGAAAAAAGACGTTTGTGGATGGAATTTATTCGAGACGTTTGTGGACGAAATTTATTCGAGACGTTTGTGGATGGGATTTATTCCCGATCCCCTTTAATCTCCACAAAAGAATAAGTCACATTGACCATTTGACTTTTACATAATTTTTTCTAACAAATGTTGATGTGCTTGAGTGGCTAATGCGACAGATTTGATTTGAAATCAATTGAGTTTTCTGCATGTATGTTCGAATTCTGTTGTTGACATATTTTTTTTTAATCGGATTCGTCCTTGATTCAGAAATAAAATGATGTATCTGCCACAACAAAAATACAATCTTTACCATTTTTAGTGTGCAGTAAACCTAGAACAAATTGTATAGATATATTAGTCCAAGGTTTGCTACAAAACTTTTGGATATCATGCTTCATCTTCGGCCAAAAGAAATGTTTATGCAACATCTTATAAACTTTATTAATCCTGAGATGTCCCATTATGGCACCACCATGTGCTTCTCTCCAAAGTAAATCTTTTATAGAGCATTTAGGAATACAAAGCATAAAAAATTTATGAAACAAATAATAACCGTCCATAGCTTTTTTTTTGCAAGACAAGATGGATAAATAGTTCTGAAATCTTGGTCATCTTTATATAATTCGGTAATATGCTCAAGTCCAAGAATTTTTACACTAAGTAAAGAGATCGTACCTTTTAGATAACACATCAGCTGCCATATTACCTTGCTTATATTTGATGACATACAAAAATGTTTCAATAAATTTCACCCACTTTGCATGTCTTTGATTCAGTTTGCTTTTACCCTTCACATACTTTAAGTTTTCATGATCAAAATGGATCACCAATTCTCTAGGCCATAAGTAGTGTTGCAACACATGCCATATATGAACTAAAACAAATAATTTTTTTATCATAGGTAGCATATTTCAATGTTGGCCCATTTAGTTTTTCACTAAAATATGTTAAGTGCTTTCCATCTTGAATTAAAACAACATTTATGCCCAAACCACATACATCACACTCAGTTTCAATAGTTTTATCAAAGCTAGCCAAAACAAAGGATGGTTTGCTTAATTTCTTCCTAAGAAAATTGGATGCCTTCTCTTGCAAATCTCTCCATTTAAAAACAACATTCAATTTCAATAGTTCAATTATGGTTCTAAAATCATTTATAAATATCTTATAGAGGTTAGCTAACTCATGAAAACTTTTAAATTTACGTGCACTTTTTTGTATTGGCAAATCCATAATTAATTTAACTTTGTCTCTATCTAAAGCTACTCTACTTTTACCAACTATAAAGCGAATAGAGTGAACTTTTTCCATGCAAAAACTAGCCTTATTAAAATTAAATTTCTTTTTTTTGTGTAATCAAAACTAATTTAACATGCTTAATTAAAATCTTCAAATAAATTATAATATTATCAATATAAACATCAACCTGTTTTCATATATTTTCTCAAAATATTATATATTAAGCGCATGGGTGTACTAGGAGCATTAGTTAACCTAAAAAGCATAACAAGCCATTCATACAATCCAAACTTGATATTGAGAGTTGTTTTCCATTTATCTCCTATCATTCTAATTTGATGATATCCAGATTTCAAGATAATTTTTATAACTAGACACGAATCATGCAATAAATCAAGCATATCGTCTAACCTAGGAATAGGATGTCGATACTTTACCATGATTTTGTTGATGACTTTATTATCCATGCATATGCACCAAGTTTCATCTTTTTTTGGCACTAATAAGTCTCGTATAGAACATGGTCTTAAACTTTCCCATACATAGCCCTTCTCCATGAGCTCCTCCACTTGCCTTTGAATTTATTTTGTCTCGGTTGAATTGACTCGATAAGCTGGCTTATAAGGAATGATAGTTCTTGGAATGAAATCTATTTTATGTTCAGTACCTCTAATGGAAGGTATTTCTTTATCTTGAAACATTTTTTCAAATGCCTGTAAAAGAGATTGAAAAACACCCGGCAAATCCAAGTTGTTATAGTTAGAGACCAAAAATCCTCCATTGTACAAAAGTACAAAAATCGATTTTTGTAAAAACCTTCTCACATCTCCAACTGTAGCCAAATAACTCTTTCTCTCTTCCTTTTTTCATCAATTTCATCCCTTTTTTCATTCTTCTTTTTTTCTCTTTGATTTTTCTCTATTTTTTTCACTCAACTCTTGTTTTTCTTTCCTCCAACTTTAATTGATCAGCAAATACATTTGCAGAACTCAAAGGTAAACGAATAGTTTTTCTACCATCTTTTACAAAAGAATACCTATTCAAATAACCATCATACATAACCCTCCCAACAAATTGTCATGGTCGGCCAAGCAATATATCTCCAACTTGCATTGGTAACACATCACAAAAAACTTTATCTTTATATTTTCCCAAAGTAAAAGATATTAAAGCTTGAGAAACTACCTCATTGTTCCACTATCATGAGCCATTGGAGCTTGTAAGGTTTAGGATGATCTTGGGTTGGAATTTGCAACCTTTTGATCAACATGGTACTTACAACATTGATGCAAGTTCCACTATCAATGACAAGACTACAAGTAGTACCCTTGACTAAACACCGCATGTGGAACAAGTTGTCTCTTTGATCATCAACATCATTCTCCATAACTTGAGTTTTAACAAGTTTGTTTGTTATAAGTGCCAAATGAATCCAATCTTCTAATTCCTCCCCATTCTTCTAGACTTCTTCACTAGATCATTGATCTTCTCTCCATTTTCCTCGTCTTGGTTCATGATTGTAGAAATAGTAGTGAAATATGTTTAGAACCTGAGACACTCAACTCATTGATTTTACACTCAGGGACACTCGTGTTTATACACACAAAGGTAGGCTGTTTGGGAAAGTGACAAAATTATGATCAAGGTAGGCTAATATATGGGTAAAGCAATTCTGATAGTAGCACGTTATTCAAGGCAATCAAGATAAGTTAATTATGAAATAACAACAAAATAAAACAAGAAGTGAACAAACAAATAAGAGACAGAGATATTTTTGGATATAATTGCACACTGAAAAAAAGAATTCCGAAGAGAATGGTCGTGAAGATCGAACACAACAATTCCACATTTATATGCTTTAGGGAAAAATGAGAATTGAAATTTATTTGATCTCCAAATAAACGTGAAAATGATCTAATAATAACGATTTATTAAGAGAAATATGATAAGGATTTTTTTTTTCAAGATCTTAATAGGATCTTTAAGAGGATGTTAAGAACAAAATAGAAAGATAATGAAGAACGAAACATTGAATGCGAAAGATCATAAACATTGAACCCAAAATTTTCCACTTAATTTAAGGTCGCTACTATATACGTACCATAAACATTGAATGCGGAATACTTCATTTAAATTCCATAAAACATAACCTTTAACTTAAAACACAGCCATGGACTTACGTGTTTCGAAAATATTTTTAAAACAACACAACAAAAGACTCGAAATAAGATAAATAAGCGTTTAAGTTTAAAACATCCTATTCTAGCCTAAGTCTAAGAAAATAAATACCACTATCCTATGCATGTGCCATGATCTCGAGTTGCGATGTCGTCGTCAGCCGTACAGGAATGTCTTGCCTTAACCTGAAAAATATAGTAGCACATGACTTGAGTATTTAAAGAAATACTCAGTAAGTGACCCTACTATTGGGGTTAAATGCAACAATCACATGCAATGAAATGATGAGACCTATCTTTCGTTTCGTTTCGTTTCGTTTTCCCTACGGTACTGTCCTAATGGGTAATTGTGGATGTGTACCATATACTCTACACACAGCCCATATGTGCGAGTATGGGCTCACCAGCTAGTTCGCACACCGCTGGGCCACTTTCCTTATCCGGTGGGCATACTCTAGGAGCCCCTTATGCCGGGACCCATTAAAACTAGTAACCGTCACGACAGCTGATCCAAGCTTTTATTTTAGGAAGAACCCTTGAATCAAAGTAATTAACATCTGCTTATGCGAAATTTGGATCAACCAACAGATAAGGCTAGAATTAGATTACATCTTACGATCGAAGCTCTAGAAGCAAGATTTGGAACCTTGTTCTAAATTGAGTCACTCCACAATCTAACTTGATCAAGGCTTGATTGAATGGCTCGAGTGCAATTCTACCACAAGAATTGCTTGATACTTAGAAATGGCAAATATGATGCTCGGATTTCTAAGGGAAACGTCTCAATTTGAGAACTGAATTACATTCATCAACCAATCTGTTTTTTACCTAACATATTGTTGGTATTTATAGTCTCCCGACAAAAGACGTTTGTAGCCGGAATTCAATCCCGATAGGTTTGTGGACGGGATTTATTCCCGATCCCCTTTAATCTCCACAAAGATTAAGTCAAATTGAGCATTTGACTTTTATATAATTTATGAAATTAAACATAGGTTTTTTTAACAAATGTTGATGTGCTTGAATGGTTAATGCAACAGACTTGAAATTAATTTAGCTCTTCGCGCTTAAGACCGTGATTCTTATCATCTTCCCCCTCTTCAGAAGGATTCGTCCTCGAATCAGAAAAAATGGAACACCATGATTCTTATCATCTTCCCCCACTTCAGAAGGATTCGTCCTCGAATCAGAAAAAATCATCACCTTCTTCCAGTCACCTCCTTTTGAAATGTTTTGATCAAATCTAAATGCTTCACTCACAAAAAAGGAAATTAGTAGGAATAGGAAGCAAATGAAGTGTAGTAAATCCATAAATTACTTTCTTAAAGAATAAGTCAGCAGCATGCTTTGCATCATCCATAAATCTATCT
>NW_019272310.1:23409-27408 GCF_002738345.1 Cucurbita maxima | reverse complement strand
TCGAAAATATTTTTAAAACAACACAACAAAAGACTCGAAATAAGATAAATAAGCGTTTAAGTTTAAAACATCTTATTCTAGCCTAAGTCTAAGAAAATAAATACCACTATCCTATGCATGTGCCATGATCTCGAGTTGCGATGTCGTCGTCAGCCGTACAGGAATGTCTTGCCTTAACCTGAAAAATATAGTAGCACATGACTTGAGTATTTAAAGAAATACTCAGTAAGTGACCCTACTATTGGGGTTAAATGCAACAATCACATGCAATGAAATGATGAGACCTATCTTTCGTTTCGTTTCGTTTCGTTTTCCCTACGGTACTGTCCTAATGGGTAATTGTGGATGTGTACCATATACTCTACACACAGCCCATATGTGCGAGTATGGGCTCACCAGCTAGTTCGCACACCGCTGGGCCACTTTCCTTATCCGGTGGGCATACTCTAGGAGCCCCTTATGCCGGGACCCATTAAAACTAGTAACCGTCACGACAGCTGATCCAAGCTTTTATTTTAGGAAGAACCCTTGAATCAAAGTAATTAACATCTGCTTATGCGAAATTTGGATCAACCAACAGATAAGGCTAGAATTAGATTACATCTTACGATCGAAGCTCTAGAAGCAAGATTTGGAACCTTGTTCTAAATTGAGTCACTCCACAATCTAACTTGATCAAGGCTTGATTGAATGGCTCGAGTGCAATTCTACCACAAGAATTGCTTGATACTTAGAAATGGCAAATATGATGCTCGGATTTCTAAGGGAAACGTCTCAATTTGAGAACTGAATTACATTCATCAACCAATCTGTTTTTTACCTAACATATTGTTGGTATTTATAGTCTCCCGACAAAAGACGTTTGTAGCCGGAATTCAATCCCGATAGGTTTGTGGACGGGATTTATTCCCGATCCCCTTTAATCTCCACAAAGATTAAGTCAAATTGAGCATTTGACTTTTATATAATTTATGAAATTAAACATAGGTTTTTTTAACAAATGTTGATGTGCTTGAATGGTTAATGCAACAGACTTGAAATTAATTTAGCTCTTCGCGCTTAAGACCGTGATTCTTATCATCTTCCCCCTCTTCAGAAGGATTCGTCCTCGAATCAGAAAAAATGGAACACCATGATTCTTATCATCTTCCCCCACTTCAGAAGGATTCGTCCTCGAATCAGAAAAAATCATCACCTTCTTCCAGTCACCTCCTTTTGAAATGTTTTGATCAAATCTAAATGCTTCACTCACAAAAAAGGAAATTAGTAGGAATAGGAAGCAAATGAAGTGTAGTAAATCCATAAATGCTTCACTCACAAAAAAGGAAATTAGTAGGAATAGGAAGCAAATGAAGTGTAGTAAATCCATAAATTACTTTCTTAAAGAATAAGTCAGCAGCATGCTTTGCATCATCCATAAATCTATCTACCACATGCTTCATCTTCGGCCAACAAAAGTGTTTATGCAACATCTTATAAACTTTATTAATCCTAAGCCACATGCTTCATCTTCGGCCAACAAAAGTGTTTATGCAACATCTTATAAACTTTATTAATCCTAAGATGTCCCATTAAGGCACCACCATATGCTTCTCTAAAAAACAAATCTTTCATATAGCATTTAGGAATACAAAGCATACTCTTAGTAATTAAAAAATTATGAAACACATAATAATCATCCACCATTTTTTTTTTGCAAGACAAGATGCATAAATAGTTCTAAGTCTTGGTCATCTCTATATAATTCAATAATATGCTCAACTTCAAGAATTTTTGCAGTAAGAGAAGTAGAGAGATCACACCTTTTAGATAACACATGAGCTACTGTATTATCCTTACCTTGCTTATACTTGATGACATACGAAAATGTTTCAATAAATTCCACCCACTTTGCATGTCTACGGTTCAGTTTGCTTTGACCCTTCACATACTTCAAGTTTTCACGATCAAAGTGGATCACAAATTCTCTAGGCCATAAGTAGTGTTGTCACACATGCAATATATGAACTAAAGCAAATAGTTTTGCCCAAACCACATACTTCACATTCAATTTCAATTGTTTTATCAAAGATAGCCAAAACAAATAATGGTTTGCTTAATTTCTTCCTAAGAAAATTGGATGCATTCTCTTGTATTTCTCCCCATCTAAAAATAACATTCTTTTTTACTAAGTCATTCAATAGTTGAGTTATGGTTCTAAAATCATTTATAAATCTCTTATAGAGGTTAGCTAACTCATGAAAACTCCGAAATTTACGTGCACTTTTTGGTGTTGGCAAATCCATAATGAATTTAACTTTGTCTTTATCCAAACCTACTCTACTTTTACCAACTATGAAGCCAATAGAGTGAACTTTTTCCATGCAAAAACTACCCTTACTAAAATTAAATTTCTCTTTTCTATGTGTAATCAAAACTAATTTAACATACTCCACACGCTTAAGCAAAACCTTCAAATAAATTATAATATCATCAATATAAACAACAACATGTTTTCTCATATATTTTCTCAAAACATTATATATTAACGCATAGGTGTACTAGGAGCATTAGTTAACCTAAAAGGCATAACAAGCCATTCATACAATCAAAACTTAATATTGAGAGTTGTTTTTCATTTATCTCCTACGTGCATTCTAATTTGATGATATCTAGATTTCAAAATAATTTTTATAAATAGACACGAATCATGCAATAATCAAGCATATCGTCTAACCTAGGAATAGGATGTCGACACTTTACCGTGATTTTGTTGATGACTCTATTATCCATGCATATGCGCCAAGGTTCATCTTTCTTTGGCACCAATAAGTCTTGTATAGAACATAGACTCAAACTTTCTCGTACATAGCCCTTCTCCATGAGTTCTTCCACTTGCCTTTGAATTTCTTTTGTCTCGGTTGGATTGACTCTATAAGCTGGCTTATAAGGAATGACAGTCATTGGAATGAAGTCTATTTTATGTTCATTACCTCTAATGGGAGGTATTTTTTTATCTTGAAACATGTCTTCAAATTCCTATAAAAGAGATTGTAAAACACCTCTCCAACTTAAGTACAAAGATCGATTTTTGTGAAAGTCTTTTCACCTCTCCAACTGTAGCCAAATAACTCTCTCTCTTCCTTTTTTCTTCAATTCCATCCCTTTTTTCATTCATTATTTTTTTCTCTAACTTTTCACTCAACTCTTGTTTTTCTTTTAACTCTTTTTCCTCAAACTCTTTCTTTCTTCCCTCAACTTTAATTGATCAACAAATACATTTGCAGAACTCAAAGGTACAAGAATGGTTTTTCTACCATTTTTTACAAAAGAATACCTATTCAAATAGCCATCATACATAACCCTCCTGTCAAATTGCCATGATCGACCAAGCAATATGTCTCCAGCATGCATTGGCAACACATCACAAAGAACTTCATCCTTATATTTTCCCAAAGTAAAAGATATTAAAGCTTGGGAAATTACCTTCATTGTTCCACTATCATTGAGTCATTGGAGCTTGTAAGATTTAGGATGATCTTGAATTGGAATTTGCAACCTTTTGATCAACATAGTACTTACTACATTGGTGCAACTTCCACTATCAATGATAAGACTACAAGCAATCCCCTTGACTAAACACCGCGTGTGAAATAGGTTGTCTCTTTGATCATCAACATTATGAGTTTTAAGAAGTCTTCTTGTAATAAAAGCCAAATGAATACCATTTTCTAGTTTCTTCTCATTCTTCTGGACTTCTTTAACTAGATCATTGATCTCCCCTCCATTTTTTTCATCTTGGTTCATGATTTTACAAACAGTAGTTTTATAAGCTTGGGACCTCACACACTCAACTTACTGATTTTACACTCAGGAACACTCGTGTTTAACACACAAAGGTAGGCTATTTGGAAAAGTTAATAATTTCTTATCAAGGTAGATAATATGAATAAAGCAATTCTGATAACAGCGAGCTATTCAAGATAATCAAGACAAGGTAATTATGTAGTAACAACAAAA
>NW_019272310.1:18808-20613 GCF_002738345.1 Cucurbita maxima | reverse complement strand
AAGATTACCTAAGGCTATTTCAGTTCGCTCCATTCGGTCTGTCAATGTACTAATAATTGTATTCAAACGAGTAATTGTTCCAACCTATACTTCTCTCCACTTAGCTTCATTGATCTCCCCTCCATTTCCTCTGTCTTGGTTCATGATTGTACAAACAATAGTGGAATATGTTTAGGACCTCACACACTCAACTAACTGATTTTACTCTCGGGGACACTCGTGTTTATACACACAAAGGTAGGCTGTTTGGGAAAGTGACTAAATTATGATAAAAGTAGGCTAATATATCGGTAAAGCAATTCTGATAGTAACAAGCTAGTCAAGGAAATCAAGATAAGTTAATTATTAAATAACAACAAAATAAAAAAGACGTGAACAAAAAAATAAGGGACACGAAGATATTTTTGGATATAATTGCACACTAAAAAAAATGTCCAAAAAGGAAGGACGTGAAGATTTTAAGAACAATTTAACTCTCATTTTTACAGATTTCGGGAAATTTAGAAGTCATCTTCAAGCGTAGATTATGAAAAAAAAATATATATCAAACCCAACGGTTCTAGATTTAGATGGATGAAGAAAAAGATGTGAATTGAAGTTTATTTGATCTTCAAATAAACATGCAAATGATCTAAAAAAAATGATAAATATCGTTTATAATCACAATCGTAAGAACAAATATGATCATATTTTTTTTTTCAAGATCTCAACGTGATCTTTAGGAAGAAAATGAGAATAAATTGAAAAGTTGATGAATAATGGCAGACATGACAGCAAGAAAATAAATGGACAAATTTAAAGAAAAGATAAACAATAACAGAAATGAAAGATAAAATCAATCCTAGAGTCGGCCACAAAGATGTAAGCTTAGGCTCTGATACCAAATTGATAAGGCAACCCTAATCCTCAGCCCAAAGACCCAAGCTTTTGTTGAAGAAAGAACCCTTGAATCAAAGTAATTAACACCTCCTTATACGAAATTTGGATCAACCAAGAGATAAGACTAGAATTAGATTACCTCTTATGATCGAAGATCTAGAAGCAAAATTTGGAAACATCGTTCTAAATTGAGTCACTCCACAATCTAACTTTATCGAGGCTTGATTGAATGGCTCGGGTGCAATTCTACCACAAGAAGTGCTTGAAACTTAGAAATGACAAATATGATGTTCGGATTTCTAAGGAAAACATCTCAATATAAGATCTGAATTACATTCATCCATGGATCTGATTTATACATAATATATTGTGGGTATTTATAGTTTCCCGACAAAAGACGTTTGTGATCGGGATTCAATCTCGATCCCTTTTAATCTCCACAAAAGACGAAGTCAATTTCGACCATTTAACCATTGCAAAATGAAAATGAATAAAACAATAAAATCTTTTAACAAACGTTGATATGTTTGAGTGGTTAGAGAAATAAATTTGAAATCTATTGGACTTCACTCGTGTAAGTTCAAACCTTATGGTTGACATTTTAAAGTATTCCAACTTCAACCGTGCAAATATTCAATTGTCCACCATCAATCGTATCAGCTTCTAATTCCACAAATGATGGTTGAACCGATCCGATCCAATCCAATTTTGTAGATGAAGAATGAATGTTTGTTGAATCTTCTTTGCCTTGGATAGTGTAATAGGGCCAGGTGGAACATTTGGAATTTCCACTACAATATTAATACTATTGAGCTATGCACATGCTAGTTAGGGTAGTTTGAGCTTCTATTCTTATCACTTTCCACTACAATATTAGTACTATTGAGCTATGCACATGCTAGTTAGGGTAGTTTGAGCTTCTATTC
>NW_019272310.1:15164-17267 GCF_002738345.1 Cucurbita maxima | reverse complement strand
TACTCACATGAAGTCTAACACATGCATCATTGTAAAATTTAGAGAATTGAAATTGAAATTGATGTCATGGTTCATATAGGTTGACTTGAATATGTTATGGAGGGAAGGAGAAAGGAAATGAAATAAATGTTATCTTATGAATAAAAATCATGGGACCTCGTGCATGTATGTATGTCATGTGTATCGGGATACTTCCCCGTTATGTTATGCTAGTACGGAGGCATACCTTCGATATTTATGTTCGACATGTCATGAATACTTCCCCGTTATGTTATGCTAGTACGGAGGCATACCTTCGATATTTATGTTCGACATGTCATGAAAACCTTTTCTTTTATGAGGGTCAAGTGATGCGTATTGTGTTGTGTCAAACAAAGTCCGGCCTAAGGGGCATGTATACCAATCCGTCTGATGGGTCCATGTATGCGTACGGGGGCCGTGTGTAGAAAAGTACCATGCATCCAACTCTGCCAAGAATTGAAAAAAGCCTAACGTCATGCTATGGTTTAAACGATAGACCACAGTCATATATTGTATGTGATTGCATTACTAACTGAATAAGATAATTTTACACGATATTAGGTGTTTGCCTCACTAGTTGTGTTTGTATATCCCAACACCATTTTCGCCTTTATAAAAAAATTTAACAGCACCCTCTCGTAATTAAATATTATTTTGTATTTAATTTTTGTGTTGTTTATCTTCATTTAAATTTATATTTTATCGAATTTTCATGTTTTATTTTATTTTACTTTTGATTTTTTGTTTGCTTTTTCATATTTTTAGTTTTGGTTGGAGATCCAAACTCTTGAAAATTGAACATCAAGAAAGATTGTGGAACTACAATATAATAAGTGAAACTTTTAATGAGATATATGGAAATTCTGGGATTGTGTCTACCATCCTATTTTAAAATCGATGTGAAGATGGTAGAAATCATTATTTTTTTTAGTTTTAATATAATAAGTGTTTAATGCCTATTTTAGAATTTTATTATTCTAAACTTTCTCTAAGATTGGTGAGTAAAAATCATTATTTTTTTTAGTTTTAATATAAAAACGATATTACAATTTTGAAAACTTGTATTCATATACAAATTTAATTTTTTTTTCTTCATAATTTAAAATTTTGGAGAACAACAATACACTTCATTATCAAATACATTTCATACAAAAAAAAAAAAGTAAAAGAAAAAAAAAGAAAACAACAACAACAACCTTTTTATGTTATCCCATTATTTTTCATTTGTTCCTCAAGGATAATTCCACCAGAAGGAGATAATAAAGCTTCTCTATCTTTTATAGATCCACTTGTGAATCAATTCATCAACATTAGCAAGAAAGTTTCTCAAGTAAATTCCATCATCTTTAGCTGTCCAAATACAAGTTCCTACAGTTCCATGTTTGCACCTATCACGGAGCCATAACTGCTGCGTTTCAGGCCAAAAGCTTTCAAAAGAGACATATGCATGTGGCGTCTCCAATTTGCACCAATAGAGGGTTGTTCCCCAAAAGTTAAGTTCCATTGGTAATCATCTCCATGATTAAGCAAACGATGATACCCCAAGTCATCGTCTTCAGACTGACAATGCACAAGCAACCCAAGTTTGCTCAGCCCGTTAACCACATGAATGTAATATCTAGAAGGTCATGGTAACTTTTCCAAGAACTCTTTCTTGGGATCAGATAACCAAAAATGCTCTCTGAAAAATAGAAGATGCTAATCTTCCGAAGAGAAAGGAATCTCAAAACCTGGTACAAATCATTGAACATGACGATGGAAGCGTTGAAATAAAATTCAACGAAGAGCCTTCGTCTGAATCAAAAGTAAGAGAATTCTTGAGTTCTAGACCAAGTACGTCGGGAGTTTCAAGATCAATGTATGACCCCTTAAAGGTAAAAGAAGTCAGTTATGATAAAAAAAGAGCATCAATTCACTATGAAGATGGCTCAAGATCTCCAACCCATACAGATATGGATACTCAATCCGTCTACGAAAGTCAGCTAAATGTTATTACAGCTAATTTCCAGATAGACAAAGAATTCTTGAAAATAGATTTTATGTCAGTTGCCAACTCTTCAAAGAGAAAAGCTTTCTTCCAAA
>NW_019272310.1:12189-12633 GCF_002738345.1 Cucurbita maxima | reverse complement strand
ATATGTGCATTTAGTAGTGCTATGAACAACCCTATTATATGCAAATTCTATAAATGGCAAACAATCCTCCCAAGTCTTAAGATTATTATCAATAATAGCCCTAAGCATAGCAGTCATGGTTCTGTTAACAACTTCAGTTTGTCCATCGGTTTGAGGATGACAAGTAGTTGAATATACTAGCTTAGTTCCTAACTTACCCCATAAAACATGCCAAAAGTGGCTTAAAAATTTTACATCACAATCACTAACAATGCTTTTAGGAATTCAGTGCAATAGTACAACTTCCCTAAAGAACAAGTCGGCAATATGTTTTGCATCATCAGTTTTGTGACAAGGAATAAAATGAGCCATTTTACTAAATCGATCAACCACAACAAAGATGCTATCATAACCTTTCCTAGTCCTAGGTAAACCTAAAACAAAATCCATTGATATATCAATCCA
>NW_019272310.1:1138-11665 GCF_002738345.1 Cucurbita maxima | reverse complement strand
ATGCATGCGAATTTGATGATAACTCGATTTTAAATCAATCTTAGTAAGAAGACTACATCCATGCCATTCATCAAGCATATCATCTAATCTGGGAATTGGATGCCTATATTTTATAGTTATCTTGTTTATAGCCCTACAATCAACACACATACGCCAAGAATCATCTTTCTTAGGTACAAGAATAACTGGAACAGAACAAGGACTCAAACTTTCACGTACATACCCTTTAGCAAGGAGTTCACTTACTTGCCTTTGTATCTCTTCAGCCTCCTTTGGATTAGTCCTATAAGCTGGTCGGTTTGGAATGGGCGCACCAGGAATGAAGTCAATCTTGTGTTCCATCCCTCTAAGTAGTGGAAAACTACTAGGCATCTCCTCGGAAAATAAATCTTCAAACTCATGCAAAATCACAAAAAAATCACTAGGCAAAGTAGGGTTAAGCATGTTAGTAAAGTAACAAGACCCCTTGCACATAACTACAAGAATAGTCTGGTTAGAGAGCAAAACATTCCTAGCCTTACTTAATCTAACATACAAGCTTACTAATTTGGCTTTTCTCTCTTTTTTTTCTCTACGCTGAGTGTTACTCTCTTGCTTTTCCCTCAAACTCTTTTTTTCACTTGATTCTTTTTCAATCTCTGCTTTTACATCAGCCTCTTGCCTTTTCTATTCAAGTTTGCAATGATCAACAAATACATCTTTTGGAGACAATGGAATAAGAGTAGTTTTTCTACCGTTGTGAGTAAAACAGTATCGATTTGCATACCCATCATCCTTGGACTAGTTTCATAAATTCAATGGAGTTCATTAAATGCAACTTAAAGTGCATTTAATTCATCTCTTTCTTGAACCTCAACTTTGCACAACATATAAGAGAGGTCTCCAGCGTCTTTTAGAATTTCCTTTGATCAGCTTACCATAGCTTGAATATAACTGTATAAGTTTTGTTGTAGCTTCTTGGCTCACGTCCTTGTAATTGAACCTTGAGGTATGGAAATTTCTTGGTCGTGGTTCATATCTCCTATGTGTACCCATAAGAAGTTACAAAATTTAGAAGAAATTAGATAGGTAATAGAAACCTCATCGTATTTCTAAAATAGTGAATGTTGGCAAAAAGGGAGAAGGCACGCGTTAGACGACGTTGACAGTAGTGAGTCTGAAGCTCAGTAGGACAAGTGGCAAATGCTGAGCGGAGAGAATCGTTCAGCTACTAATTGTGACATGCATGTAGGTTAACCCGATCCCTGAACCTGGATTCGATCAAAAGCTTGCGTGTGCAACTCGTTAACCTTCGATCCTAACAAAAAATGCAACTTGAACCCGATCTAATGACTTAATTGAGTAACCGAGATCTACAAAAAAGCTTCATGCGTGAAATTACACGTGAATAGCCTTTCCTGACGTGTGTAAGCGCATGTGAGTCTCATTTTGTTCGTTCGACCTTCGTAAGTCAGTTTTTTTTCTTGACTTCGATATTAAAATAATTATGCTTGAATTAGGATCAATGAGAGAAATTCCAAAAATTCTTGAGCTCCAAACATGTGGAATAGCTGGCTCAAGAAGGTAAACGTCATTCAAGTAAGTAACCACATAGACTTTAGGCAAGTAATACTTGTAGAGATCACTAGGACATGATAACATGCGAGCATTCCTTAACTTAGGTGGTAAAAAATATATGTTAACGATCTCAGAAAAGCTTTTTTTTTTATGAGTATGTATTGTTTGTATGTCTTTTATGTATTATATGCATGAATAAAATACAAATTGAGGAATATGGATGAGTATATTATGCATGATGGAAGAAATTACCAAAATGCCCCTATGATAAAATTTCGTAAGAATGTCGTTTTCTATGCTTTCCGTTGCGTAGGAAATTAGAATTGGTAAAAGTGACATGTGCTTTGCAAGTACTAGACAATCTTTGTAAGATTAGGACGCGATAGCGTGTGCAGAATCTTGATAAGGTCCATAGATTTCTAGTGGACTAAATATTATAAGAATCAAGAATGTCTGTCTCCTTAGCCACTTAAACGATCAAAGTTGGGTGGAAAACTTTATTATTTTTAGTTTCATAATGTTTGGAATTGTCAAATGGTCAAATTGACTTCGTCTTTGGTGGATATTTAAGGGGATCGAGATTAAATCATGGCCACAAACGTCACTTATAGGGAGTATAAATACCAAGAAATTGTTATGTAAAAATCAAATTTGTGGATGAATGAAATTGAGATCTCAAATTTAGATGTTTCCTTAGAAATCGAAACATCTTTTTTGTCATTTCTAAGTTTCAAGCAATTCTTGTGGTAGAATTGCATCCGAGCCATTCAATCAAGCCTTGATTAAGTTTGATTGCGAAGTGACTCGATTTAGAACAAGGTTACCAAATCTTGCTTCTAGATCTTCGATCGTAAGAGGTAATCTAATTCTAGCCTTATATCTTGGTTGATCCGAATTTTGTATAAGGAAGTGTTAATTACTTTGATTCAAGTGTTCTCGCTTCAACAAAAGCATGATTCGTTGGATTGAGGATTAGAGTTGCCTTATAAAAATACCGTAGGATAGTGAGCGGTGATAGAAAATCTAGACCTATGTTTACCCAAAGATGTGATTAAAGGCCCCTAATAAAATGGTAGATCTCCACGACTCCAAAGAATGACCAAGGTAACTATCTAGGCTATGAGATGCGTGAATGCTACGCTATCTTTAGACCCATCCAATCCCTTTCCACTACAATATTAGTACTATTGAGCTAACCACATGCTAGTTAGGGTAGTTTGAGCTTCTAGTCTGCTCAATGGCCAATGGTCTCTTGAATATGGCCACTATGTTGTTAACCTATTTTTTAGAAAGGGAGTGTGGGATAACATGAGATAGCCTAATTGCTGGCTAATGGAGAAGTATCACATCCCCAAATATAGGTGACTCTCTGGCCCTAAGGAAGAAACCGACCAACCTCTTTTCCAAGATGTTCATACTGAAAATCACCATATTGTCTGATTAGAATTTTATGAGGACGTTCCTCAACCTAGATATTCGATCCCTCACTGCACAAGCAAAGCAAGTTTCTATGGTCAAAGAATAGAAAGATGGTACAACTAAGCAAGAAAAGGTAGCATCTAGGCCGTTACTTCAACTTCCTTTTACACTTTGGTACAAGAACCATCGAGCCAGGCCTAGGCCACCTAGGATTGTGTGAACGAGAGTTCATTTTGATTATCTTGCATAGTAGATCCGTTAAAAGAGGGGACGTAGGATTATGAGGGTAATCTTAATAGTTTACAAGTATAGGGGATCACTTCCCTAACCTTGGGTGACTAGATTGTCCTATGGGTAGGGTTCGCCAACGAACCTCCCATGGATGATGAGAGCAGCCTAGCACTTATCATGCTATCCCAATTGAAATCTGGGCATGTATCTTTGGTGCAATGCATATATTTGTTCATTTCGTACATTACATAACCATTTCTTATCATTACATAAGGTGAATGTACTCTATGCTACCATACTTTCATAATATGTCACATTCACAATAGCATAATAACTAAACATGAAATTACAAAACGTAACTTTTGTCATCATAACAACACGTCATAACATAATATGCAAATATAGAAATCACAAGGAACAACACAAGCAAGGGCCACAGGGCATCCGCCACTCGTGCTTGAAACAATTCATCGAACCATGAAGTGTTTATGATAAACTAGGGAACGATATGACCATGGAGTGTTTATGATACGACACGTGAATGACAAATATATATATATACACATTGTGATATGATATGAAAATGATATGAAATATGTTATGGTACGAGACATGTGATAATTTACATGTTTATGGTATGATATATTGTGATGGTATATGTTATGGTATGACACGTATGAAATGTTACATATTTCCATGTAAAGTTATGTGATGGATTATGTGATGTTTATCCATGTATGCGTGATACATACATGAAATATGTTATGGAGGGAAGGAGAAAGGAAATGAAATAAATGTTATCTTATGAATAAAAATCATGTGACCTCGTGCATATATGTATGTCATGTGTATCAGGATACTTCTCCGTTATGTTATGCTAGTACGGAGGCATACCTTCGATATTTATGTTCGACATGTTATCATGAAGACATTTTCTTTGATGAGGGTTCAGTGACGTGTATTGTGTTGTGCCCGACAAAGTTTGGCCTAAGAGGCATGTATACCAATCCGTCTGATGGGTCCATGTATGCGTACGTGGGCCGTGTGTTGAAAAGTACCATGCATCCAACTCTGCCAAGAATTGAAAAAAGACACTAGTGGTGGTTCGAAATCGGTTCGTGAGGAAAAAGAAATTTGAACTACAAAAGGTTAGTACTTCAAGACCTTTGAGTTTTTATACTTATGAACATGCTAGTTATTTACTATAATTAATGTTCAAATAGTGCCTAAGATCCAAATTTCTTACGCACGTGTTATATTTACTCCATCAATTGGTACAGTTTAGGCACTTTATTTACATTAATTTGAGCATGGTGGGTACCATTTCATGAATGAAATTTTGTGGTTGCTAAAGTGGATGTTTTTAGTTTTGACATTTTTTTTATGCTTCCATTTGATACAATTATTGTAATTGGCCTAATAAATATGGGCTTTAATGAGTGAAGAAAGGTCTGTAATTTTTCTGGAGTCATTAGAGTCTATTTTAGGTTGTAATTGATCGAAAATGGAAGAGAAAGCAAGCTGAACCGAAGAAAAAGATGGAAGAGGTGATTTGGGTGTTTTTTCTACCATTGGGGTACGGTTCAATGTTTTTAGGGGTTGGTTCGCCCAGTTCGTGATCCTCGGGAGCGGTTCAAGTTATTTTTAATTATTAATGTAATAATTTAGTTAATTGCTTGCTTTAAAATGCCAAAACCAATCCACTTTAGCATGTTTAATTATTATGCATTATGATTGTATATTTTAATTAAATAGAAAATGTATATGCATAAAGTATGTCATATAGATTTAAAATCCCACCATAGGCTAAGCATGTTTCATGCATTCAAAGTATGTTATAAGTGTTATAATGTATAGTATGCATGTTGAGGGTTCTATGAGTGATAGATATAAATTGTTATATTATTGCATGGAATGGATGATTATATAATTGTTATATAAAGCATGTTAGATGCATGTGATAGGTTATTTTCAACGTCTTAAAACGAGATAGACGTTAAAATCTATAATAATGATAAATGCATGCTCACTTAGGGTTATGAACAAGGCACTATCAATTTTAATAGTTAAAATAGGTCGATGTCTTATAAAATCGCGGTTACAAGAAAGCTCACCTGACACGATCTTGTCTAAGGCTGGAGGTACTTAAGTTGACGGTTTACAGAACACCTACTACCGGGAGATCGGACCAGTACTTGAGCTTAGTTTGCCCAGTTTTATAAGCATGCTTGAGTGATATAAGTTTTAGAAAAATCATATAGACTTAAGTTACATTTAATTAGCCGGAATATACCTAAGTAATGAGTATACCCAACCGTAAAAAATACTTAGTGTGAGGAAAAAGGTATATGAGATACATCGTTTTTCTTTCACGCTCTCTAAAAAATTCACACCGTGAGATTCATTCTCGGCCTCGTGTCACCCTGGGAAGGTATTTGCATGAGTCAATAACAAGATGAATAGAGAAAGTATTTATAGTAAGTGGGAGAAGGAAGTATATCAACACGTCCTATGGTCTCCACCACTAGGTTGAACCGTGAGATTCCCATGTTCCGCCTGCATGTTTCCCTAGAGCAACTCCCTATTCGGAGGGTCATAACATGGGAGTCGAAACAATGCAAACTCCAGAAATGGATAGGATTTCTTAAGTCCATTCCCAACTTTGGCTTTTTTATTCGATAGCGTTTTTAAGGGTTGGTTCACTCGGTTCATGATTCTCGGGAGCAGTTCAATGTAATAATTTAGTTAATTGCTTGCTTTAAAATGCCAAAATCAATCCACTTTAGCGTGTTTAATTATTTATGCATTATGAATGTATGTTTTAATGAAATAGAAAATGTATATGCCTAAAGTATGTCATATAGATTTAAAATCTCACCATATGCTAAGCATGTTTCATGCATTCCAAGTATGTTATAAGTGTTATAATGTATAGTATGCATGTTGAGGGTTCCATGAGTGATAGATATAAATTTTTATATTATTGCATGGAATGGATGATTATATAATTCTTATATAAAGCATGTTAGATGCATGTTATAGGTTATTTTCAACGTCATAAAATAAGATAGACGTTAAAGTCTATAATAAAGATAAGTGCATGCTCACTTAGGTTAAGAACCAGGCACAATCAATTTTAATAGTTAAAATAGGTCGATGTCTTATAAAATTACTATTACAAGAAAGCTCACCTGGCACAATCTTGTCTAAGACTGGAGGTACTTAAGTTGACGGTTTACGAAACACCTACTACCTGGAGATCGGACCAGTACTTGACCTTAGTTAGCCAAGTTTTATGAGCATGCTTCAGTGATATAAGTTTTAGAAAAAAACCTAGACTTAAGTTATATTTAATTAGCTAAAATATACCTAAGTAATGAGTATACCCAACCATCTAAAATACTTAGTGGGAGGAAAAAGGTATATGAGATACATCGTTTTCCTTTTATGCTCTCTGAAAAATTCACACCGTGAGATTCATGCTCGACCTCGTGTCGCCCTAGGAGCGTCTTCCATTAAGAAAGTATTAGCATAAGTCAATAACAAGGTGAATAGAGAAAATATTTATACTAAGTGGGAGAAGAAAGTATATCAACACGTCCTATGGTCTCCACCACTAGGTTGCACTGTGAGATTCCCATGTTCCGCTTGCATGTTGCCCTAGAGCAACTACCCATTTGGAGGGTCGTAACATAGGAGTCGAAACAACGCAAACTTCAGAAATGGATAGGATTTCTTAGGTCCATTCCCAACTTTGGTTTTTTTATTTTCGATAGCATGGTTGGGACTGATCTCTGAGGTTTGAAATTGGTGGGTCACACTTACGAAGAATTACTAAGAGTTAGTATATTCTTGAGATCTCTGAGGTTTGAAATTGGTGGGTCACACTTACGAAGAATTACTAAGAGTTAGTATATTCTTGACCAAAATAGCAATAACTAAAACACTATCGGAACAAGAGTTATTCTGGGATTAGTGTTTAAGTCAAGAATGTCTTGGTTTAATAGAGTGATTGACTACCCCTCGGTAGAAATTGCTCTAATTTACTAAAGTATCGTTGCAAATTAATAATTTTTAGGTACATTAGTACATTTGCTAAACTTGATTGGATTAAACAGGATTAAATCAAATCACTAATAGAATTTTCTTTATAACACAGCATGACAAACTCAATAGTCCAATTACTCGCTTTTGAGAAATTAAACGGCAACAATTACGCAACTTGGAAATCAAACCAAAACACAATACTTGTAATTGATGATTTAAGGTTTGTTTTAACTGAGGAATGTCCTCCAAACCCCAGCTCAAATGCAAACAGAACAGTTTGGGATGCATATGAAAAATGAACAAAGGCAAATGATAAAGCCCGAGTGTACATTTTAGCAAGCCTATCTGATGTGTTATGAAAAATGAACAAAGGCAAATGATAAAGCCCGAGTGTACATTTTAGCAAGCCTATCTGATGTGTTGGCTAAGAAACACAACGTCATGGGTACTACTAAAGAGATTAGGGAATCTTTGAAATGGAGGTTTGGACAACCGTTCTTCTTCCTTGGACATGACGCCATAAAATACATTTACAACTACCGTATGAAAGAAGGGACCTCAGTTAGATAACATGTCCTGGACATCATGGTCCATTTCAATGTGGCAGAAGAAAATGGAGATGTCATTGATGAGAAGAGTCAAGTCAGTTTTATCATGGAGTCTCTTCCGAAGAGCTTCTTCTAGTTCCGCACAAATATGATGATGAACAAGATAGAATATAACTTGACTGCTCTTCTCAATGAGCTACAGACTTATCAGTCCCTCTTAACGAACAAGGGACAAATAGGAGAAGCAAATGTTGTTATCTCTAATAAATTACTACGAGGATCGTCCTCCAAAAATAAGTCCGGACCTTCAACTTCTAAAAGTGTTTAGATGAAGAAGAAGGGTAAGGGGAAAAATAAGATTTCTACTGACCCCAAACACAAGGTTCAAAAAGCAGATAAAGGAAAATGTTTCCATTGCAATGAAAACGAGCTCAAGAAGAGAAATTGCCCAAAATACCTTGCAGAGAAAAAAGTCGAAAAGACACAACAAACTAAATATGATTTACTCGTTCTAGAAATATGTTTAGTAGAGTATGACAACTCAACTTGGATACTAGATTCTTGGGCCACTAATCATATTTGTTCTTTTTACCAGGAAACTAGCTCCTAGCAAATGCTTGCGGACGACGAGATAACACTTAAGGTTGGAACAGGAAAGGTTGTCTCAGCAAGATCAGTAGGAAATTTAAAATTGTTTTTTTGGAGATAGATTCATTATATTAGATAATGTACTTTTTGTTCCTAGAATGAAAAGAAATGTAATATCTATCTCTTGTTTATTAGAAAAATTGTATAAAAAAATCTTTTGAAACCAATGAAGTGTTCATTTGCAAAAGAGGTATTCATATTTGTTCTGCAAACTAGAAAACAACTTATATAGGTTAAAACCGAGTGAAACAAAAGCTATTTTAAATACCGAGATGTTTAAAACAGTTGAAACTCAAAATAAACGACAAAAGATTTCTCCTAATACCTATCTTTGGCACTTAAGACTAGGCCACATTAATTTCAATAGGATTAAGAGATCGGTTAAAAGAGGACTTCTAAATGAGTTAGAAGACAACTCTTTACCTCCATGTGAGTCTTGTCTTGAGGGTAAAATGACTAAACAATCGTTTTCTGAAAAATGTTATAGAGCCAATGAAACCTTAGGACTCGTGCATACAGATCTCTGTGGTCCAATGAATGTCAAAGCACGAGGAGTGTATGAATATTTCATCAGTTTTATTGATGATTATTCAAGGTATGACTGTCTTTATCTAATGCATCACAAATCTGAAGCTCTTGAAAAATTTGGAGAGTATAAGACTGAGGTTGAGAATCTATTAGGTAAAACTATTAAAGCACTTCGATTAAATCGAGATGGAGAATATATGGACTTAAGATTTCAGGACTATATGATAGAACATGGAATAACGTCTCAACTCTCAGCCCCTGGTATCCCTCAACAGAATAGTGTATCAGAAAGGAGAAATATAACTCTGTTAGACATGGTTCGGTCTATGATGAGTTTCACTCAATTACTTGATCCGTTTTGGGGATATGTAGTAGAGACTGCTACATATATTTTGAACATGGTTCCTTCTAAGAATGTTTCAGAAACAGCTTATGAGTTATGGAAAAGGCGTAAAGATAGTTTACGTCACTTCAGGATTTGGGGATGCCTAGCACATGTGTTGTTGCAAAACTCCAAGAAATTAGAACGTCGTTCAAAATTATGTATATTCGTAGGATACCCCAAGGAGACGAAAGGTGGTTTGTTTTATGACCCTAAAGAAAATAGAGTGTTTGTATCAACAATCGCTACATTCTTAGAGGAAGACCATGTAAGAAATCATCAACCTCACAACAAACTAGTATTAAGTGAGATTTCTAAACAAGATACTGATAAAACAACAAGAGTTGTTGATTACGCTGGTCCTTCAACAAGAGTTGTTGATGGAGCTGCACTTCTGGTCAATCACTTCCTTCTCAAGAGTTGATAATGCCTCGACGTAGTGGGAGGGTTATAACTCAACCCAATCGTTACTTGGCTCTGGCAGAAACTCAAGTCATCATACCTGATGATGGCGTTGAGGATCCATTGACCTATAAACAGGCAATGAATGAGGAAGATAGAGATTAATGGATCAAAGACACGAATCTTGAAATGGAGTCAATGTACTTCAATTCAGTCTGGGAACTTGTAGATCAACTAGATGGGGTAAAACCTATTGGTTGCAAATGGATCTATAAGAGGAAATGAGACTAAATCGGTAAGGTACAGACCTTTAAAGATCGACTTCTAGCAAAGGGTTATACCAAAGAGAGGGGGTGGACTATGAAGAAACCTTCTCTCGGGGTTTTATGTCCTTAAACTCATAGTTTGTAAACAAAAACATATTCTATTTTCAAGAAAGTTATTATTGTTGTTTATTCAGTAAAGATTGTTATTGAATAAAGTGAACTTTACGATCATTAATCTAAATCCAATAAACTAAGAACACTCTGGCTATGATTACTTGATCTATATGTAGAGACATAAGAGTTGATCAAGTTCAAGTATATAGTCAAAATGCTCTATAGTATAAGGATAAGGCTGAGTACCTTATTCTGGGAACACTGTGGATGCAGCCCACTTTTGTATATGATATAAACAATGTGATCACTAAAATTGTACATGTGGAAACATGTGAGTGGGGGCGTCCTATGCAATGAGTAATGCATAAGATCGGACCATGAAGAA
>NW_019272310.1:0-1131 GCF_002738345.1 Cucurbita maxima | reverse complement strand
CTTTTCATTCAATGACCTAGGTAACTCGATCTTAATCCTGAGCTAACCATGAACTCCTGTTTATTCGGAATTATCCTTAGATTTGCATGGGTGAGAATGGATCAAGTTCGCCAACTCAATAGGCCTCCCATTTCAGGGGTAAGACTGGGTAAATGGCAGGGGACGTGGGGTGCAAGATGAAATTCACTCCTACCCACTTTTAGGGATAGAAGAGAGGTAGTTCCCTGAAGTACTGAGTCCNCGGACCATGAAGAAAATCACTCTCACTTTATAATGTCGTTTATTGTTGAGACTGATTTTCTTTTCATTCAATGACCTAGGTAACTCGATCTTAATCCTGAGCTAACCATGAACTCCTGTTTATTCGGGATTATCCTTAGATTTGCATGGGTGAGAATGGATCAAGTTCACCGACTCAATAGGCCTCCCATTTCAGGGGTAAGACTGGGTAAATGGCAGGGGACGTGGGGTGCAAGATGAAATTCACTCCTACCCACTTTTAGGGATAGAAGAGAGGTAGTTCCCTGAAGTACTGAGTCCATGTCTTTAACAAAGGGCCCCACCCTCTCATTGGCCTAAGAGGGATTCGGTTTGCTGGTTGGACCACAAACCAATTGTTCATTAGAGGATCAGTGAGGCATAAGAAACAAGAAATAACTTCAGGGGTAAAACGGTAAATTGACCCAGCTCTAGTTACGAACAACCTGTGAAGGATCGACTTACTAATCATGGTTATATCAAATGGACAGAAATATATCTATAGTGAGGGGAGTGCAACTACTAGGCTATAGTGGAATGTCCTAGTAGTTAACGAATGTTGGTTAACAAGGTTAATGAGTTTAACCGGTTAATCTTAGATTGTTTGAGCCCATGATCTATAGGTCCATTAGATCCCTCTACTAGCTCATATCGGACTAAACCATAGAACAGTGTGACGAGTGAGTTCGAAGTGTTCGAATTCAAATTAGGGAGAATGCATTACATATATACGATATATTTAACCGTTTTTTTTTTATTTACGAATTAAACAAAAAGAGAGAATCTGAGATATTTAAATAAGATTTAAATATCTTAATCAAATATGTGTCGGAATTAATTGGGATTGACATTTGAATTAATATTAAATATTAA
>NW_019272309.1:12682-52757 GCF_002738345.1 Cucurbita maxima | reverse complement strand
TAGTCATTTTTTTTATATATTTGCTCGTGTATTGTGTTGTTTAGAAGCCCATATGTTTTGGTGGCTTTACAGAAGCCCTTCCAGAGTGGACGTCGGTTCCAAGCCATGGTCGACCATTCTCTGGTTGTAGGGCGGACCGGTGAACTGCCGATCTTTTCCAATGATTTATTTATAAATTTTGGGTATTTTGTAAGAAAATGGCTCAAATATTGAAAAACAGGGTGGCTCAGGAACTAGGTTTGGGAACTTCCTGGAAATCAGACCATTGAACTCAAACTTGAAGCCCAGAAACTCAACATGGCTGCAAAAAGCAAACCTCTTGTTTGTGGCCTTTTCCTTTTAATTTTTGTCATTTTAACCTTAAATTCTAATATTTTTCGACTAAATTTAAAAAAAAAATGGATAATCTAGTCAGGACCAGATATAGCTACGTGGAGAGTGGAGGTGAATTTGCGAAAGGCGATGTGGAGGCGGCGATCGACATGACGACTTTGCTGGCTGAGGTTTCGAACGACACTGTCGGCCTACGAAACCCTCCTTTGTACATCTTGGAGGAGTCTTACGGTGGCAAATTCGCCGTCACCCTTGCTTTGTCCCTTCTTCAGGCCATCCAAGCTGGAAATTTGACCCTAAATCTCGGAGGTACTTCTATTTTTACTTTTTTTTTAATAAAGATTTTCAAATATAATTGATGAATTATAACTTTTTTTTATATATATGTAAAAAAAAAAAATCATATTATAACTTTGATTTGTTTAAAATGATCACATTGTAATAATATAGAATCAATAATTTAAATGACTCTCGATTTTGTTTGTCAAGAGTTTCTCTAGGAAACAATTGGATGTCTCCGAAAGATTACACGGTTCGTATTCTCAATCTCTCAATCTCATCCAAAAATTTTATCAATTTTTTTGATATTTTCGTTTTCAGAATGATAAACGAAAAGAACACTACTAAACTATGAAGTTGATTTCAATTATATCCTGATTTAAGAGTTAAAATGAAATATCTCAAAGCTCGAGAGTATAACCGAAACCAACCTCATATTTCAGGAGTATTCTTTTATTATTTATCCTTAACACAATAATCTGTCTAAAATTTTACAGTCTTCTTAGGGTCCTCTTCTCAAAGATCTCTCACGAATTGTCGACAAGACGCTGCAATAATCAAATAGATTAATATTTTTCATTTTTTTTTAATATAAACATTAATAAAGAAGTGAAATATATTCTATAAATATAAAAGTTATATGTAACAAAAGATGTCTTTTGAAAATCAGTTTAGCGTTGAAGATCAAGTAGCAAATTAAAAACAGGTTGTACGAAAATGCAACTCTTTCATGGAATGATCTTGAGGGATTAATTTTCTCCAATAGCAACCACCTGGTAGGTTTTGTTATTATTATTATAATTACTATTATTTTAACAAAATCCTTCCAAACCAATGAAATTTAAATTTGAATTTATATTAAGTTAAAGTAGGTCTACCAAGTCTTTATTTTTATTTCTATTTTTATTTTTTGTTTATTAAGTTATCTTTTAAATTTAATTTATAAAACCCTCTTAAAAAAATTTCTACAATGAAATTCAAAATTTACAATATATTAATTTAAAATTTAGAACTTTTTTAAATTGGTAATTTAGGCTTCATAACCATTTAATTTTTTAAGTTTATAAAAACTATTTTGGCCTACAAATTCCTTTATTTTATCATCCACTTAGAAAACATATTTTTAAATCTAAATCCAATTTTAAAAAAACATTTTATTTTTCTCCAGAGAATGAACATTAGTTCAAAAAGACATAAAACGAAATGAGACGGTCTACAGCCGTCAAGTAAGTTTTTTTTTCTTCAAACGAAAACAAGGAATATTTTGAAGTGATAAAAATTTGTTCAACCATAGGAACCCAAGTCTGGATTAATAAGCTTAAGTAATTTCTTTTTTGGAGTGATTTATGGTTATTGACATAAACATAAACCTAAGTCAACGTTTCCTTAAAAAAAATTCTTAATTTTTGCTAAAGCAATTTTTTTCTTTGAAATTAGGTGGGTAGGGCTAAAGGTATTTATAAGTAAGGAGAGAACTACTTTATTTTGTGGAAATGAGAAGCACACCAAGAGATTCACTAAGTCGCATAAGAACTTGCACTTCTATTAGATCCTTGGTGCTGGCCATTTTGTAAGCTATTTATTCTATTTATAATTTTTTAAGATTTATTACTTTTTAATTATATGATTACAAATGTAGGTTCCCGTGGATCAACCGTGTGTGACATTAAATATGGTGGACGCAATCACACAGTCACCAACTTCTTGATGCAGCTGTTTTTCGTAGAAAAAGATGACATATTTACTTTTTCAAATGTAAGAAAATATGTTTAATTATAGATAAAAAGAAAGAAATAACAGATGTATTATATATATATATATATATATATATTAACAAATCTAGTGTCATTTGATTATCTCACTAATTTTTATTTAGAGATATTTCAGATGTAGAATATATCAACCTAAATATAATTTAATTGGTTAACGATTTAAAATAAATAATGTTTTTTTAAAAAAAAAATACATAAAATAATCAATATCATATTTTCATTCAATAAGAAATTTTTTTTTCTTCAATCATTTCATATAATTAAGTAAGAGGTATCATAATCAAACTATTTATAGATTAATAATAATAAAATATGTATCATACCATATTATATTAGTATAGTTACAAGTTTTCCCGACTATGAAAATATAACGACTCTAAATTTCTATATACTCAAAGTCGTTACTAATGTCTCATACTCATCTCTAATGCAAAAATATAACTCTTAAAAGAAAACATCATCTTTATATAAATGCCGAATACATTTAAAACAAACTCTTCTCTAGAAAACAGAGTTTTAGGTGTTTAAATACGAAATTTAAATAAAATAAAAAAAATCCAAAATAATTTAAAACAATGAAATGCAAAACAACCTATTTTAACCTAAGACTAGAAATTTAAATGAGTCTGCCGTATGCACGTGCCCACAGTCTCTACTCGCAATGTTGTTGTCGTCCGTACAAGTGCACCTTGCCGTTACTTGAAAAATGATGTGACACACGCAATCATAATTTAGGGACCTATCTCTAGCTCATCTAGGGGTTGCCTCTAGTCTCAAACAAATTGGATGTGTAGTACTTCCCTACACGACCCACACGTGCAAGTGTGAATCTCTAGGCGCTCGCACACCCCCTGGACCCTCTAGTTAAGCTAATTTGTAACGACGTCGGAGGTCAACGGAACCCCATAGTGTCATGCATCTCATGAATACCCTGCTCGTCATACTGTGCGCATCCACACTCATCATCATACTGTGCATGTCTGCACTCATCATCTCTAGGAGAAGTAGCCATATGCTTATGAACATACAATATGACACTCATCATCATACAACAAGCTCAATCGGAAAAACATCGCCATATGAAGAAAAACATCATGCAATCATCATACTCATCATATCGCCACAAAGTGCATCAAGCATATCAAGTATATCGAAATATACATATATTACGCACATCATCATACGACATAACTCAAACATCATCATATACAAGTATATTGCATCATACCACACCGCTCATACATCATCATAACTCATGCATCATCATGGCTCATACATCATCATATACTAGTATAGGACATCATACGATACAACTCATACAATTTTTCGTCTCTCCTATAGTAAGACCACTTACCTGATTAGTTAGTTTAGGCTGGTGTCACCAATTTATCGTTAATGAAAGTTCGATTTTGTCCATTGTATCCAAGTCAACCTATATGAATCCATGACATCAATTTCACATTCAATTCTCTAAATCTCACAATGTTCGATGTACTAGACCTCATACGAGCATTAAAGACTTTTCATGAGTAAAGTCCTGGAACTATATATATATATATATATATATAATTCTATTTTCATTAAGATCTTATTTCCTATCATTACTATGTCAGGGAAGAATTTGATGGAGTTATTTTAAGTGACAGTATTTTGTACTTACCTTCTCATTGATCTTTCATTTTTTTTTGTTTGGATGTACTCAGTATCCTTCTCATTGATCTTTCACGACATGTACTCAGTATTGTGTACTATTCTTTATCTTTCTGCTTTATTTTTTAATTTTTGTTTGGATATATCCTGGGTGGATTTTTAATCATTGTACTTCCTTGCCTTCTCACTCACATCTTTCATTTTCTTTTTGTGGCATGTACTCTGCTTTATCTTTTAATTTTTGTTTGGATATATTCTTGGCTGATTTTTAATCATGGTTACTTTTAAATTAATTTTCAATCCATTCTTCTAAGCTTTTCTCTTATTATTTATTATTATTATTATTATTATTATTATTATTATTTTGTATTTTCATTGTCATTTTCAATAGATTCTAATTTTCTTTTCTTTCCTAAAAATAAAATAGCTGTATATTAGGAATCAATTTACAGTAACACATAAATTTTTATTCTCATTTGATTTCTATCTAAAATTTAAATAATAAATCAAAAATAAAATAAAGAAAAGATTTAATTAACTTACTACTGACATTCTTACTCACATCTTTAGGTAAATCTGCCCAAAGCCATTCTCATTTTTTATTCAAACTAAATCTAACATTTACCTTTTCTCTGTCATTTTTTACCCAAAGTCATTCTCATTTTTTATTCAAACTAAATTTAACATTTACCTTTTCTCTGCCATTTTTTTGTTGTTTAGTGTTTTGAACGGTTGTTGTGAAGTAAGAGTTTGTTGAGGAGAGATAATTGGGATAAGAATGAGAGATTAGTGGAGAGAGATAGGGAAGATTTAATTTAATTGCCATTTTAAGAGAAAACCTTTGACAATTGATTTCAAAAATATATATATATATATATATATATATATATATATATATATAAATATATATAAAAAAAAAACTTGTTTTTTTTATTAAATAGTATAGATACAAAAAAAAAAATGTTTAAAATATTTTTGGTTAACTTTTTTTTATTAAAATATCTGCTAACTTTAAATTTTCTTATTAAATGTCAAATTTCAACATGTAAAAATTTCATTTTTTAATTTATAAATACATTTTATTTTTTATAATTTTAATTATAATTTGTATGATATAAATTAAATTATTACAGATTTTAAAATTTATTAACGAAATAAATATTAAAATTTACACTAAATTATTAATGGATCAAATACAAACAAACTACATAAGAAAAAATGCAAATAACAAAAGTAGGCTCCTGGAGAAGATTCAAGTCTCAACTTCAGCTCTAGTTTGTGTTTGTTTCTCAAGAAAACACACAAGTTTACATTTATTTCATTTGAAATAGCCACAATGTTGCTGGTTCTAATCTACTGTCTTCTAGGAGAGCACCATATTCGCGGAGGAGGTGATATCAAGGTGAAGTTTCAGTCTTCTTTAACGTAATTGATTACATATCCACATTGATTTTGCTCTTGTCAAAATAGTTAAATAGAGATTTTTTCTTTAGTTAGAGTATTTTTAGGGATTTAGTTTAAGTATTTTTCTAAGTTATGTTTACTTAATTTCTATTTATGGTTACTTGTATAACAAAGAAAAGTTCAGCATTCAATAAGACCATCACTTCAAACTTCAATTGATTATGTTTCTTCTATCAAAACCTAACAATTAGGATCAGAGCATCAATTTTTTAGTGATCAAATAGAGAGAGTATGAGTGAAGACAAAACTTTAGCGAAGATCCCTCACTTCGATGGTCATTATGATGATTGAAGTGAGCTTATGGAAAGTTTGCTCAGAGAAAATTGTCCATGGAGTGTGGTGGAGATTTGTTTATTAGAACGAGAGGAAAGAACAATATTGACTGAGGCACAAAAGGGCCACCTTGATGATGCTAGACACAAAGATCACCAAATAGAGCATTACCTATTCCAAGCAATTAATCATACGGTCTTTGAACAAATCTTGGATCGTCGCACTGCCAAGATTGTTTGGGACTCAATGAGACTCAATGAAACGAAAATTTGGTGGAAACCAAAAAGTGAAGAAATCTCTTCTTGATACATTAAGGAGAGAATTTGAGATCCTACGGATGAAGAAGTATGAAAGTATCACATATTATTTTGCAAGAATGATGATAATCTCCAACAAGTTAAGTATGAAAGTATTACAGATTATTTTAAAAGAGTGATGATAATCTCCAACAAGATGAGAAATGGAGAAGATATGCCAGACAAGAAAATTGTAAAAAAAATTATGTGTACCTAACTGAAAAATTTACTTATGTTATAGTATCCATTGAGGAATCTAAAGATACTGATAACATGTCCATTAATGAATTACAAAGTTCATTAGTGGTGCATGAACAAAAATTTCGAAGATCCAGCATTAATGGAGAGGAGCAAGTTCTAAAATTCGAAGGACGAATGAAAATAAGTAACAGGGAAGAGGAACTTATAGGGTAGAGGATGCGGAAGAGGAAAATCAACTTTCAACAAAGCAACTGTTGAATGTTATAGGTGTCATGACTTAGGTCATTTTCAATATGAATGTCCAAAGATGAATAAGAAATTGAATTATGTAGAGCTGGAAGAAGAGGATGAAGTGTTGTTAATGACTCATATGGAAAGACATGAAGCAAAAAGGAGTGATGCTACGGTGTTCTTTTTTTGTGCTATCAAATTCCAAATACAAATGTATTCCAAAGGAAAAGGTTCAACTTCTCTAAGGTTAGTTTCACTTCTAGTTTCACTTAGTTTCTTGGGAAAATACAAGATTTTTGTTTTCAATATTATTTCTGTTTAAAAATTGTAAGGGTAGGGATCAAACTACCTTCAATTGGTTGCTTCTTGATATCTAATTGTCTTACATTGGCAGGATATTCATGTAGGAAGATAAATCAAAGTTAGTTTCTCTCTTATGATTCTTTGTCATACATTGACATTATGAGCTCATACAGACTTTCTTTACGATGCCATCCAATTTCTTTCCTATTAAATAAAATAACATTTTGATTTTCTCCGTTATAAAGTTGAACCCGTTCATAGAAGACTATTTAATCCATATTACATCACGCTCCATATGTTTCTATGTATGATAGTTTGTTAAATTTTCAATTGAAATTGTCAGTTTTACATTTGACCCGTTAATACATGCTTACATAGAGAGGCAAGGTCACGGAATCAGTAACAAGGATATAGACGAGATGATGTCCCCCGTTCCTACTTTTTCAACTGCGCGGCGTCGTGATCTTGACACGGTCACGACCAACCTTAAGGAGAATTAATCCCCATATATATTTTTCTTGTGGCTTCATCGGACCTTAGGCGAGGTTTGTCTTCGTCAACCGAACATCCCTTGTGCAGAATCCAAGCTTGTACAACCACACAAGCCACCTGCATGTACATGTTCAATCATCTGCAACACAACCGACTTGCCTCTACACCATCCGGCTCCACCTTGCCTCTGCTTGGGGCCAAGGTCTCTCAATGCAACGTCGCGTCTAATCTTCTTATCTTGATACCCATCGGCATGGCCCATATGTATTGACACCATCCCGAGTCTTGTGGTGTCGTCGACCATCAAACCTCACTGGCTCATTCCATCGAAAACGAGCCTACGTGTCGCTCATCTCACTAGGAGGTCCCAAACATCTATCCATCCGGGTTCTATCGAGGCATTGACCCAACCGTGTACGTGCCATGTCATTTATGTATACCGTACTAGATAGCGGGTGTATGTAGCAGCCTTCAATACCGTACACTCGTGTTGCCCGATACTGTCCTTGAAAAACTCATTTTAAAGAAAGTCGCCCTAAACACTCGTCTCGACACGCTTGCCCATGTTGTGGCACACGTGTGTGCCATAGGGTAACTCACTTAGGCCACAGGTCCTAGGGCTGGTAGAGAGCTGACACCATGGTACCCCTATAGTACATTTTGAGCCATTTTCAATCTTTCAGGCATAGACATGATTTTGTCGAACGGTCATACAATGTTATGGAGCGTCCGTCCAGTGTCCGATTGACACAAAATTTGGCAAGCATTCATATTTTATATGGACGGACTTAACTCCAGAATCGCATGCCCAAATCCCTTTCAGAACGCCAACTTTCAAAGTTGAGGCTTGGGACCCTACCCGGCCCTTCAACAAGCCTATCTTTGCCACTCTTGTTTATTTGATGTCTCTATCTTGCTAATGTCTCAACTTGTCTTCAATGATCAATCTGTGTGGTATATTAGATGATGCACCATCCTCCTCGGTCACATGATGGCACTCGTCTAGACCCTCGTGTCGTCGGATGGGCGCCACTTGAGGGTGGCCCATATCATGACGCAACGTGAGGGTCACAACCTACTCTCTACATAGTTAGGTTGTGACATTCTCCCCCACTTAAACTAGTCATCGTTCTCAATGACTTACTTAGTGGCAGAACCATTGTTAGGTTATGACATTCTCCCCCACTTAAACTAGTCATCATCCTCAATGACGACCCAACCCTAGACTAGCTACTGACGAACCCACTTGAAATACGTGCTTCAGAACGAATACAGAAAATGCGCACTACTTATGAGCTATCCCATTGACGGACTTACTCTCGGCCTCCAAGACTTGCAACACAAGTACCGTAAAACAAATGCACTATGGTTGTGGGCTATCCCCTCTTGGGCCTCCCTCGCCCTTCTGCAAACTTGACCCAGGATTCACTAGAAAAATAATGGCTAACTAACTAGGTTTGGCATACTCTTTCCTTGGCTAGGGGGAGAGCTCCCCAAATTTTTGCCACTTTGGCCACATTCATCATATTCTCTGAGTCACACACATTGGTGCACCCCTCCAGGTGAGGCTCGCAAGCCAACCACGACATTTATTCATAATGGCACCAATCATTATAGTAGCGATGTATGAAAGCTTGTAACACAACCCCGTATTGGAGGTTCACTTCAACCAACTCTTAACTGGATGTCTACAAAACTCGCAACACAACTCTGTGTTTGCTTTACACTCTTGCCAATTCTTTTAAAATTCGTAACACAACTCTGTGTTGGCACTACACTTTCGCCAACTCTTAACTGGCCACCTTCGTGTGGCAATGTTACCTTGACGTTTCTGTGGTCATGTTGTAGCTTCACGTCTTTATGTCCACTTCAAGTGGATGCTCACTTCTCGAGTTGATATTGGTCTCAACAACTCTTGTGGAGTCATCCACTTTAGGCATAAGCTGATGGCTCAAGGAGTACATGTGTACTTGCACCTTAGAGCACCACTACGGGGTGAGATACCTAATTACTTAGGCTCTCCCCCACTTAAACTCGGTTGCCTCTTTGCAGCAAATTCATCCTCCCATAAGGAGTTGCGTTGTACTCAACTTTTGCACTTGGCCGATGCTTGTCTTTTCTTGGCTCTTAGCTTCTCTACTTGTAGCCACTAACACTGTTCCTCTAATGTGAATGGCTCTTTGGAAAGCACCGACATGGTTAATTTTTGTTTCATCTGTCTTGCCCACTTAAGGACTACAAGCACTTGGAAAATGAGCTTGGTTTTACTTGACGGGTAAATCTCCCCATACTGAAGTGTCAACACACAACACTAATGATCTTCGGGTAGTCTTGGTTTCAGCCCACAACTGATTCCATTTCTTACTAGAAACTGTCCTTCCCACTCTGGCACTCTTGACACACTTGTAAGGTCTTCAACAACTCTCGAGTTCATTTCTCTTGACTATGTTGTCCCACTAGACACACAAAGTATGACTCTAATACAAACTGTCACGGTACTACTTTTTCAATAGCGCAGTGTGGTGATCTTGACACGCTTACGGCTAGCCTTAAGGGGAATTAAGCCCCATATATATTTTTCACCCCAGCTTTGTGGCTTCATTGGACCTTAAGTGAGGTTTGTCTTCACCAATCAAACATCGCTTGTGCGGAATCCAAGCTTGTTCGACCACACACGCTGCCTGCGCGTGCATGTTCAATTTGTTGGGTTTTATGTCCTAAAACTCATAGTTTGTAAACAAAAACATATTTTATTTTCAACAAAGTTATTATTGTTGTTTATTGAGTAAAGATTGTTATTGAATAAAGTGAACTTTACGATCATTAATCTAAATCCAATAAACTAAGAACACTCTGGCTATAGTATGATTACTTGAATTATATATAGAGACATAAGAGTTGATCAAGTTCAAGTGTATAGTCAAAATGATCTATTGTATAAGGATAAGGCTGAGTACCTTATTCTGGGGACACTATGGATGCGGTCCACTTTCGTATATGATATAAACAATGTGATCACTAAATTGTACATGTGGAGACATGTGACTGGGGCGTCCTATGCAATGAGTATTGCATAAGATCGGACAATGAAGAAAATCACTCTTACTTTATAATGTCGTTTACTGTTGAGACTGATTTTCTTTTGATTTCATTTGATGACCTAGGTAACTCGATCTTAATCCTGAGCTAACCATGAACTCCTATTTATTCGAAATTATCCTTAGATTTGCATGGGTGAGAGTGACTCAAGTTTGCCGACCCAATAGGCATCCCATTTCAGGGGTAAGACTGGGTAGATGGTTGGGGATGTGGGATGCAAGATGGAATTACCTCCTACCCACTTTTAGGGAGAAAAGAGAGGTAGTTCCTTTAAGTACTAACTCTAAGTCTTGAACAAGGGGCCCCACCCTCTCATTGGCCTAAGAGGGATTCGGTTTACTGGTTGGACCACAAACCAATTGTTCATTAGAGGTTTAGTAAGACATAAGGAACAAGAAGTAACTTCAGGGGTAAAACGATAAATTGACCCATCTCTAGTTACGAACAACCTGTGAAGGATCGACTTACTAATCATGGTTATATCAAATGGATAGAAATATATCTATAGTGAGGGGAGTGCAACTACTAGGCTATAGTGGAATGTCCTAGTAGTTAACGAATGTTGGTTAACAAGGTTAATGAGTTTAATCGATTAATCTTGGATCGTTGGAGCCTATGATCTATAGGTCCATTAGGTCCCTCTGCTAGCTCATAACGGACTAAACCATAGAACAGTGTGACGAGTGAGTTCGAAGTGTTCGAATTTAAATTAGGGAGAATGCGCTACATATATACGATATATTTAACCGCATTTTTGTTATATTTACGAATTAAACAAAAAGAGAGAATCTGAGATATTTAAATCTTATTTAAATATCTTAATCAAATATGTGTCGGAATTAATTGGGATTGACATTTTAATTAATATTAAATATTAATTAAATAGTTTAATTAATCATTTAATATTACTTTAATTTGAAATTAATAATTGATGACCTAGGTAACTCGATCTTAATCCTGAGCTAACAATGAACTCCTGTTTATTCAGAATTATCCTTAGATTTGCATGGGTGAGAGTGGCTCAAGTTCGCCGACTCAATAGACCTAACATTTCAGGGGTAAGACTGGGTAAATGGCTGGGGACGTGGGGTGTAAGATGGAATTCACTCCTACCCACTTTTAGGGATAGAAGAGAGGCAGTTTACTGACTCTAGGTCTTGAACAAGTGGCTCTAACCTCTCATTGGCTTGAGAGAGATTCAGTTTACTGGTTGGACCACAAACCAATTGTTCAATTAGAGGATCAGTGAGACATAAGAAATAAGAAGTAACTTCAGGGGTAAAACAGTAAATTGACCCAGCTCTAGTTACGAAGAACCTGTGAAGGATCGACTTACTAATCATGGTTATATCAAATGGACAGAAATATATCTATAGTGAGGGGAGTACAACTACTGGGCTATAGTGGAATGTTCTAGAAGTTAACGAATGTTGGTTAACAAGGTTAATGAGTTTAACCGGTTAATCTTGGATCGTTGGAGCCTATGATCTATAGGTCCATTAGGTCCCTCTGCTAGCTCATAACGGACTAAACCATAGAACAGTGTGACGAGTGAGTTCGAAGTGTTCGAATTCAAATTAGGGAGAATGCGCTACATATATACGATATATTTAACCGCATTTTTGTTACATTTACGAATTAAACAAACAGAGAGAATTTTAGATATTGAAATAAGATTTAAATATCTTAATCAAATATGTGTCGGAATTAATTGGGATTGACATTTGAATTAATATTAAATATTAATTAAATAGTTTAATTAATCATTTAATATTACTTTAATTTTAAATTAATAATTCAAATATATTGTTGAATCAAAATGAAGAAAGTCAAAGTGTCTTGGTTAACTCAAGCATGCATGCTTGCCACATAATCCCAAACATTTGGGTGGAATTTTGAGTGTCAAAATTGGGTGATCTCAAATTTGCATGAACATGCAAACATGACTCTATAAATAGAGTAATCATGGTATGGAAGGTTGGCTTTTGGAAAAAACCTTGAGAAAAACCTCTCACAAACTCTCTCTTCATATAATACTAAATCCCTCCCAAGTTTAATCACTCACCAAATTCCACAATCCCGTTCTAAGGCCAAAGAATAGTGGAGAAGACACTAGTGGTGGTTCGAAACCGGTTTATAAGATAAGGAATCAATACAAGGGGAATAAGATTCGGATTACCTTGTTGATCGAAAATCTCAAAGCAAGAACATTGTTTGAGATTCGAATCACTCCACAATCAAAAGATCGATTACGTCTAGCTTGAATGATTCTTGTTGATCAAATATCTCAAGGCAAGAACACTTGTTTGAGATTCGAATCACTCCACAAGCAAGATTGATCATGTCGAGCTTGAATGATTCTACATGCAACCTAAACTACATAGAATTGCAAAGAAACTTAGCCATTGGCTAAAGAAAGCACAAATGCTCCTTTTACTACATTTTCCAAGTCTACTTGCAAATACAACATACATGGCTTTATATAGCTTCAAAATGAAGCTACTAAAGGCATTCCAAGAATTGTAACATTCATACTTAATGGCCTTAATTAACCATTATGTAATTGTAACCTAAAGTAAATAAAAAGTATTAAAATACATTAATGAAATACAATAGCTCTAAATTACTCTAAATTGTAACCCACCCAAAATTCAAAACATGAAACTTCATTCTTCTTCAATGTGGCATGAATTGAAATATCTTTTGATAATTTCAACAATATTTTCTTCACATCTTCATTGAAGCATATTGTATGATTGATGTCTTTTGATTCATATCACCGGTTCGTGAGGAAACAGAAACTTGAACAACAAAAGATTAGTATTCAAACTCATTGATGTACTTAGAGTGCCTAAGATCCAAATTGCTTCCGCATGTGTTATATTAACACTATCACAATTGTTTGCGACACAATCGACTTGCCTCTACACTAGGCCAAGTCATTCGGCTCGACCTTGTCTCTGCTTGGGGCCAAGTTCTTTCAATGCAACGTCACGTCTCATATTTTTATTGCCATCCCCATCAACATGGCCCATATGTCTTGACGCCATCTTGAGTCTCGGGGTGTCATTGGCCATCACAACTTCTTCACTCTTGTTATTAAGAATGGACCCACATGTCGCTCATCTCATTGGAATGTCCCAAACATCCATCCATCCGAGTTCGATCGAGGCATTGGCCCTCCCATGCCAGTTCCATGTCATTTACGTATACTGTATCAGATAACGGGTCTATATAGCAACATTCGACACTCGTCTTGGCACGCTCACCCACACTATGACACACGTATGTGCTACAGGGTAGCTCGCATAGGCCACAGGGCCCAGGGGTGTTGGAGAGTTGACACCATGGTACCCCTATAGTATATTTTGAGCCATTTTCTATTTTTCATCATAGACATGAGTTTGGCGAACGGTCATACGATGTCATTGAGCATCCGTCCGTTGTCCGATTGACATCAAATTTCGCGAACATTCACATTTCATATGGACAGAATTAACTCCAGAACCGCATGTCCAAATTCCTATTGGAGCCTTGACTTTCGAGGTTTAGGCTTGGGACCCTACCCGACCCTTCAACAAGCCTATATTTTCCACTATTGTCTATTCGATGTCTCTATCTTGCTTATATCTCAACTTGTCTTCAATGCCCACTCTGTGTGGTGTGTTAGATGATGTACCGTCCTCCTCGGTCGCATCGTGGCACTCGTCTAGGCCCTCGTGTGAACAGATGGGAACCACTTGAGGGTCACCGCTTCTCTTGTTGCAATGTGATGGTCACAACCTACTCCCTTCATAGTTAGGTTGTGACTCCCCCTTACACATCTGCAGAACCAGAACAAGAACATGAACACAATAGGCAGAGTGAAGGTCAAGTGGGTTCTATTGAGAGCCATTTGATTGTTTTTCCACTGCCACCTACATTGCCCTCTCGACAACTTTGGGATCATGAGTTGAGCAATGGGAGTTGGCCACGACATGATTTCCGTCAGCAATTTGGAGCTGTATGTCTCATCAAGGTTCCATTGTTGTCTTTCTAGTTGAAGCCAGTAGGATGCAAAGTGAATAAAATAAAATAAATAGTAAAACATCCCAATGTAAACGGTAAACCATTGATGAATGGTGATTCTATAATTATATTTTGAATTAATGCAATTTTCTTTCGGGTGAAATTATTGTGATTATCTTTTTTTTTTTTTAACTTAAACTTGTTGCTAAAATATTACAAGATTGGGAGATCATCAACGATTTGAGGATTGACATGTCGAGGCTGCAACAGAGGATGAACAACCTACAGAGAATGTTGGAGACATGCATGGATATGCAACTCGAGTTGCAGCGCTCAAATGGTTTGTCTTCATTATTAATGCCACTAGATTCTTTAGCTTATAAAATTTACATGCTTTGTTGTATAGATAATTCTACCAATCAGTCTGTTTTTGTGTGTTTTTCTTTGGTCCCAACTTTCACTTAACTTTACATTTTCTCTCATTTACAACTTTTAGATGTGGGCATATGTGCACGTGTTCAAAATGTGCTAACGAGTTGGTCAAGGCTTCAGAAAAGTATCTGATGTGTTGTGTGCCCATTCTAGAAGTGATTCGTGCTTACTCCCTATGATGACTTAGACGACAATAAAGAAAAATGAGATTACTACTGATTCATTCATCTTCATCCTCTTGTTCCGTCCAAGTGACCTACTAATTCTTCTCGTCCTTATTTTTATACATATAAAGTTGATTTGTACGATAACAGACGAATGAAATAATGAATGTAATCTCTGTTATTGATTAATCTAGCAAGAATAGTTGTGTTAGTGAATTTACAAAACATTATCTAGGGTGATTATGAAAATTTAGTGTAACAGAAGAATGATTAAGCCGAAACATAAACAATTAGAGTTTCAACTGATAATATTATTGAGTACTGAAATTGGCTTTTGAGTACTAAACTTAGCTTTTACAAATAATAACATAAATAGAAACTAACCAAAGAGAGACGATAACCGTATTTGACATAATCAAATTGTTCTAGAAAAACTCTGCACACCAAGTTCTTCACACAACTTCTAAAATACTTCTAATTTGAGATGCTTTGTTAACAAATTAGCAAGTTGATTTCGGTACACAAAATAATAAATTAACGGTTCCTTTTTTTGAAAGATCTCTAAGAAAGTGAAATCTTACTCTTATCTGTTTGGAACGTCCATGTAGAATTGGATTTTTGGATATCTTATTAATTGAAGTATCATCACACATTAGCTTTGTTCCTTCAATTTGATAATGACCCATCTCTTTGAGTATCCTCATCCAAACAGCTTGACATGCACAGGCATTAGTAGCAACAAACTCAGCTTCTGTGGTTGATAAGGTGACTATAGGCTGTTTACGAGAAGACCAAGCTACTGCTCCTTCGCTTAACATAAACACATAATCAATCGTACCTTTCAAGTACCTTAAAACCCTTTTAGCTGCTGCAACGTGTTGTTTTGTTAGACATGCAATAAGACGACTAATCAAACTTACAACAAAAATGAGATCAGGACGAGTAGTTGTGAGATGCATCAGACTTCCAACTATTTGTTTATACAAAGTTACATCTACTTTTGCACCATTTTCATCTTTGCCATTTTTCTGTCCTCCTTTCCTCGTGATGTAGAGTGTCTGCTCACTAGAGCTACTTTCGAATTCTTCCTTGATGTAGAAGGATTCTATTCAACTAAACTAGGTTCTAGGTGCTTGTTTTAATCCATCGAGAGCCTTATGGAATTTGTATGCCCTCTCCTCACTTCCCTTTTTCTCCTAATATTTTGGCGGTTCAACAAAAATATCTTCTTTTAACTCACCATATAGAAAAGCTGATTTGACATCTAACTAATAGAGTTTTCAACCTTTCTTTGTGGCAAAAGCAATGACAATTCTCACAGTATCCATTCTGACCACATATGCATACACTTTTGTATAATCAATTTCATGCTCTTATATGTAGCCTTTTACAGCCAATCTTGCTTTGTATTTATCAACTTCTTCAAACTCATTTAGCTTGGTCTTGTAAATCCATTTCACTCTTATTTTCTTTGCTCCAGCCGGCAGAACCACCAAGTTCCATGTTTGATTTTTTCAATGGATTTAATTTCTTCATCCATAGCCAATCTCCATTTTGGGCTTTTGAAAGCTCCTTAAAATTCACAGGATCTGAAATCATCAACCGGTACAGTCGTTTCTTCCGTGATTTCCCCTTCTTTGTTTTCAACAACTGGTTCAATTGTTTCAGCAACCAGTTTAGTCGTTTCCACCATGACTTGTCCTTCTTCGACTGTATTCTCATCAATTTCAATATTGTCCCTCAGTCCAATTTTGTTTCACCTTAAAAAAATTTCCAATCGCATTCACGATCTTCCTCGAAAGCTACATTACAACTTACTATAATTTTATTTATAGTTGGATCAAACATTCTATTGCCTTTGGATTCACTGCTGACTACAAGTAAAACGCATATTACACTTTTATCTTCAAGTTTGCTTCTCTTGGCATCAGGAATATGAACATGTTTCGCACATTCAAAAACTCTGAAAAAATCTACTGATGGTTTCTTCCTAGTCCAAGCCTCTTCTGGCGTCATCTCTTTTACTGCAAGAGTGGGTGATCAATTCAAAATGTGAATCGTCCACCTGACTGCTTCAAGCTAGAAATGTCCGCCTAACTGCTTGAGGCTAGAAATTTTTAGGCACTTTCTTCTCTGTCAGCATAACTCTTACCAAGTTCATCATGATGCAATTTTGGCATTCGGCCACTCTATTTTCTTGTGGGCTATAGGTTGTGGTCAATTGTGTCTTCACTCTATGCTGTTTGCAAAACTCGTTGAATTTTGCTGAGTTGAACTCTCCTCCTCTATCTGTTCTTAAACATTATAGGCATTCCAATTTCCTTTTCCACAATTATTTTGAAACATTTGGAATGATAAAATGTTTCTGATTTTTCTACAAAAGAAAATAACTTCATGTCTTCCTTGAAAAAAACATCGCACAACAAATACTTTTTATGGCTATTTGAAGCTGGTGAAATTCGACCACATAGATCTACATTTACAAGACCCAATTTTTCACTGCTCTCCATTTACTCATTTTTGAAAATAGAGTTTGATGTGCTTTCCTTTCATACATGCCTCATAGGGGGTGTTTGGAACTACAATTTGTGCCAGACCTTTCACCATGTTTTTGTGTTTCAAGGTTGGTGCAACAGCCTTTGTAGCCGAGATGACCATAATGATGGTGGCAAAGTGTTAACTGATCCATATTTGAAACTTGGAGGCATCTTCCTTCATTTGTTGTGGTGGATGGTTTAACAAACAAAATGAAAAACTAATTTGCACTCATAATTGACTCTGCCTTTTTTTCTTTTTGTGGATGATAAATGCTACGTACACTATCTTTGAAGAGCACTATTACTCCTTTTTCTTGTATTTGTCCAACGCTCAAGCGATTATTTTTTAGTTCAGGTACCCAATACACATTACTAATAGTGTAGCGAACCCCATACAAAGTTAATTTCACTGCACCCTTTCGAGAACCTTTCATACTTATATTATTTTCAAGCTTCTGATGGAGTGGGAAAAGATCCTATCTATGCTTGAAAATATACATTCATATACACACATATGGTTTAAGCAACCAGAATCTAAGAACCAAGTATAACTCCTTCTTGCTTCATGTCTTTCCATATCAGCCATTAACAACATTTCATCCTCTTCTTCCATCTTTGCATAATTCAATTCCTTATTCATTTTTGGACATTCATATTTATGACCTAAGTCATGAGACCTATAACATTCAACAGTTGCTTTGTTGAAAGTTGATTTTCCTCTTCCGCGTCCTCTGCTCCTGTAAGATTATCATCACTCTTGCAAAATAATATGATACTTTCATCTTCTTCGATCTCTAGGATCTCAAATTCTCTCTTTAATGCATTAAGAAGAGATTTCTTCACTTTTTTGTTTCCACCAAACTTTCGCTTCATTGAGTTGCAAACAATATTGGTTGTGCGACGATCCAAGATTTGTTCAAAGACAGTATGATCAATTGCCTGGAAGAGGTAATGCTTTACTTGGTGATCTTTGAGTCTAGCATCATCAAGGTGACCCTTTTGTGCCTTAGTCAGCATTGTTTCTTTAGCTAGTTCTGAGAAACCAATCTCTACCACACTCCATAAACTCTTTGCTTTGAGCAAATTTTCCATCAGCTCACTCTAGTGATCATAGTGACCATCGAAGTGAGGGATCTTCGTTAAAGTCTTGTCTTTACTCATACTCTCTGTATTTGATCACTAAAAAATTGCTACACTATAAAGCCTAGTGGTGGCTCTGATACCAAATATAAGTTTTTGACAGAAGAATGATTAACACAGAAACATAAACGATTGGAGTTTGAAGCGATAATATTATTGAGTACTTAACTTTGGCTTTTATAGCCTTACAATAACAACATAAATAAATAGAAACTAACCACAAATATGATTAGTTAAACTAACCACAGTCACACAGTCACCGGCTTCTTGATGTAGTTGTTTTTCATAGAAAAAAAATGACATATTTACTTTTTCAAATGTAAGAAAATATGTTTAATTATAAATAAAAGAAAGAAATAACATATGTATTATATATATATTAGTGAGAAAGAAATGACATATTTACTTTTTGAGTGTCATTTGATTATCTCACTAATTTTTATTTAGAGATATTTCAGATTTACTATTATATCAACCTAAATATAATTTAACTGGTTAACCATTTAAAATAAATAATGTTTTTTTTAAAAAAAATACATAAAATAATCAATATCATATTTTCATTCAATAAGAATAGATGTGACAATCAAACTATTTATAGATTAATAATAATAAAATATGTATCATACTATATTATATTAGTATAGTTACAAGTTTTCCCGACTATGAAAATCTAACGACTCTAAATTTCTACCTACTCAAAGTAGTTACTAACGTTTCATACTCATCTCTAATGCAAAAATATAACTCTTAAAAGAAAACATCATCTTTTATATAAATGTCGAAATTATTTAAAACAAACTCTTCGGTCGAAAACAGAGTTTTAGGTGTTTAAATACGACATTTAAATAAAATAAAAATAAATACAAAATAATTTAAAACAATGAAATGCAAAACAACCTATTATAACCTCAGACTAGAAATTTAAATGAGTCTGCCTATGCACGTGCCACAGTCTCTACTCGCAATGTTGCCGTTGTCCGTACAAGTGCACCTTGCCGTTACCTGAAAAATGATGTGACACAAGCAATCATAATTTAGGGACCTATCTCTAGCTCATCTAGGGGTGGCCTCTAGTCTCGAACAAATTGAATGTGTAGTACTTCCCTACACACGACCCACACGTGCAAGTGTGAATCTCCAGCTCGCTCGCACACCCCCCTAGACCCTCTAGTCAAGCTAATTTGTAGCGACGTTCGGAGGTCAACGAAACCCCATAGTGTCATGCACCTCATGAACACCCTGCTCATCATACTGTGCACATCCACACTCATCATCATACTGTGCGGGTCTGCACTCATCATCTTTAGGAGAAGTAGCCATATGCTTATGAACATACAATATGACACTCATCATCATATAATCTAGAAAACAGAGCCATATTAAGAAAAACATCATGCAATCATCATACTCATAATATCGCCATAAAGTTCATCAAGCATATCAAGTATATCGAAATATACAAATATTACGCACATCATCATACGACATAACTCAAACATCATCATATACTAGTATATGGCATCATACGACACCGCTCATACATCATCATAACTCATGCATCATCATGACTCATACATCATCATATACTAGTATAGGACATCATGTGATACAACTCATACATCATCATAACTCATACAATTTTTCGCCTCTCCTATAGTAAGACCACTTACGTGATTAGTTAGTTTAGGCTGGTGTCACCAATTTATCATTAATGAAAGTTTGATTTTGTCCATTGTATCCAAGTCAACCTATATGAATCCATGACATCAATTTCACGTTCAATTCTCTAAATCTCACAATGATCGATGTACTAGACCTCATACGAGCATTAAAGACTTTTCATGAGTAAAGTCCTGGAACGTTATATATATATATATATATATAGATAGATATAGATATATAATTCTATTTTCATTAAGATCTCATTTCCTATCATTACTATGTTACGGAAGAATTTGATGGAGTTATTTTAAGTGACCGTATTTTGTACTTACCTTCTCATTGATCTTTCATTTTTTTTGTCTGCATGTACTCGGTATCCTTCTCATTGATCTTTCACTGCATGTACTCAGTATTGTGTACTTCCTTGCCTTCTCACTTTGATCTTTCCTTTTCTTTTTGTGGTATGTACTCTGCTTTATCTTTTAATTTTTGTTTGGATATATTCTTGTTCCTTGCCTTCTCACTCACATCTTTCATTTTCTTTTTGTGGCATGTACTTTGCTTTATTTTTTTAATTTTTGTTTGGATATATTCTTGACTGATTTTTAATCATTCTTATTCCTAAATCTTTCACGTATATTATTGGACAATTTTCAATCCATTCTTACTTCTAAACTTTTCCTTTTTTTTTTCTTTCTTAGGTGTATTTTCATTGTCATTTTCAATAGATTCTAATTTTCTTTTCTTTCCAAAAAAATAAAATTGCTCTATATTAGGAATCAATTTAGGGGTAACCCATAAATTTTTATTCTTATTTGATTTCTAACTAAAATCTAAATAAAAAATCAGAAATAAAATAAAGAAAAGATTTAACGAACCTACTACTGACATTCTCATGATCACATCTTTAGGTAAATCTGCCCAAAGCCATTTTTTGTTGTTTAGTTTTTTTAATTGTTGTTTTGAGTAAGAGTTTATTGAGGAGAGATAATTGGGATAAGAATGAGAGGTTAGTGGAGAGATAGGAAAGATTTAAATTAATTGCCATTTTGAGAGAAAATCTTTGACAATTGATTTCAGAAATATATATATATATATATATAAATAGATTTAAAAAAAAAACTATTTTTTTTATTAAATATTATAGATACCAAAAAAAAAATGTTTAAAATATTTTTTGTTAATTTTTTTTATTAAAATAACGGCCAACTTTAAAATTTATAATAAAAAAAAATTAAACTAAATGTCAAATTTTAACATGAAAAAATTTCACATTTTATTTTTAATAATTTTAATTATAATTTGTATGATATAAATTAAATTATTACGGATTTTAAAATTTATTAACTAAATAAATATTAAAATTTAAACTAAATTATTAATGGATCAAATACAAACAAACTAAATAAGAAAAATCCAAATAATAAACCTAGGCTCCTATAGAAGATTCAAGTCCCAACATCAGTTCTAGTTTGTGATTGTTTCTAAAAAAACACACAAGTTTACGTTTATTTCATTTGAAATAGCAACAATGTTGCTGGTTCAGTTCTAGTTTGTGTTTGTTTATCAAGAAAACACACACAAGTTTACATTTATTTCATTTGAAATAGCCACAATGTTGCTGGTTCTAATCTACGTCTTCAAGCAAAGCATCATATTCGAGGAGGAGGTGATATCAAGGTGAAGTTTCAATCTTCTTTTAAGTAATTGATTTAGCTCTTGTGAAAATAGTTAAATATTGATCTTTTCTTTATTTAGACAGTATTTTTATGGATTTAGTTTAAGTATTTTCCAAGATTTGTTTAGGTAATTTCTATTTATGGTTACTTAGTATATCAAAGGCAAGTTCCCCCCATTCAATAAAACCATCACTTCAAACTTCAATTGAGTATATTTCTGTCAAAACTTAATAATCAGTATCAGTGCATCAATTTTTGAGTGATCAAATAGAGAGAGTATGAGCGAAGACAAAACTTTAGCGAAGATGTTTCTGGATTAGTTATTCATTTGTCAAAACCTAACAATTAGTATCAGAGCATCCATTTTTGAATGATCAAATAGAGAGAGTATGAGTGAAGACAAATTTTTAGCGAAGATCCCTCACTTTGATGGTCACTATGATGATTGGAGTGAGCTTATGGAAAATTTGCTCAGAGCAAATTGTGTATGGAGTGTGGTGGAGATTTGTTTATTAGAACGAGAGGAAAGAACAATACTGACCGAGGCACAAAAGGGCCACCTTGATGATGCTAGACACAAAGATCACCAAGTAAAGCATTACCTATTCCAAGCAATTAATCATACCGTCTTTGAACAAATCTTGGATCGTCGCACAGCCAAGATTGTTTCGGACTCAATGAAACGAAAATTTGGTGGAAACCAAAAAGTGAAGAAATCTCTTCATAATACATTAAGGAGAGAATTTGAGATTCTAGGGATGGAAAAGTATTAAAGTATCACAGATTATTTTGCAAGAGTGATGATAATCTCCAACAAGATGAGAAGCAATAGAGAAGATATGCCAGAAAAGAAAATTGTAGAAAAAATTATGTGTACTAAAAAATTTACTTATGTTGTAGTATCCATTGAGGAATCTAAAGATATTAACAACATGTCCATTAATGAATTACAAAGTTCATTAGTGGTGCATGAACAAAAAATTCGAAGATCCAGCATTAATGGAGAGGATCAAGTTCTAAAATTCGAAGGACAAACGAAAATAAGTAACAGAGGAAGAGGAACTTACGGGGCAGAGGATGCGTTAGAGGAAGATCAACTTTCAACAAAGCAACTGTTGAATGTTATAGGTGTCATCACTTGGGTCATTTTCAATATTAATGTCCAAAGATGAATAAGGAATTGAATTATGTAGAGCTGGAAGAAGAGGATGAAATTTTGTTAATGACTCATATGGAAAGACATGAAGCAAAAAGTAGTGATGCTACGGTGTTTTTTTTTTTGTGCTATCAAATTCCAAATACAAACGTATTCCAAAGGAAAAGGTTCAACTTCTCCTAAGGTTAGTTTCACTTCTAGTTTCTGTCTGTTTCTTGGGAAAATACAAGATTTTCATTTTCAATATTATATCTATTTAAAAATTGTAAGGATAGGGTTCAAACTATCTTCAATTGGTTGCTTCTTGATATCTAATTTTCTTACCTTGGTAGCATATTTATATAGGAACATAAATCAAAGTTAGTTTCTCTCTTATGATTCTTTGTCATACATTGACATTATTAGCTCATACAGACTTTCTTCACGATGCCATCCAATTTCTTTCCTATTAAATAAAATAACATTTTGATTTTGTCTGTCATAAAGTTGAACCGGTTCATAGAAGACTATTTAATCCATATTACATTACTCTCCATTTGTTTCTATGTATGATAGTTTGTTCTATTTTCAATTGAAATAGTCAATTTTACATTTGACCCGTTTATACATGCTTACATAGAGAGGCAAGGTCACGGTATCAGTAACAAGGATATAGACAAGATGATGTCCTCCGTTCCTATTTTTTCAATCGCACGCCATCGTGATCTTGACACGCTCACGACCAACCTTAAGGGGAATTAAGCCCCATATATATTTTTCTTGTGGCTTCATCGGACTTTTGGCGAGGTTTGTCTTCGTCAACCAAACATCTCTTGTGCGGAATCCAAGCTTGTTCAACCACACAAGCCACCTGCATGTGCATGTTCAATCATCTGCAACACAACCGACTTGCCTCTATACCATCCGGCTCGAACTTGCCTCTACTTGGGGCCAAGGTCTTTCAATGCAACGTCGCGTCTAATCTTCTTATCTTGATATCCATCGACATGGCCCATATGTCTTGATACCATCCTGAGTCTTGGGGTGTCGTCAACCATCACAACTCACTCGTTCATGCCATTGAAAACGAGCCTACGTCGCTCATCTCACTGGGAGGTCCCAGACATCTATCCATCCGGGTTTTATAGAGGCATTGACCCAACCGTGTACGTGTCGTGTCATTTATGTATACCGTACCAGATAGCAGATGTATGTAGCAGCCTCCGACACCGTACACTCGTGTTGCCCGGTACTATCCTTGAAAAACCCATTTTAAAGGAAGTCGTCATAAACACTCGTCTCGGCATGCTTGCCAATGTTGTGGCACATGTGTGTGTCATAGGTTAGCTCACTTAGGCCAAAGGGCCCAAGGCTGGTAGAGAGCTAACACCATGGTATCCCCCATAGTACATTTTGAGCCATTTTCAATCTTTCAGGCATAGACATGATTTTATCAAACGGTCATACAATGTTATGTTGCATCCGTTCAGTGTTCGATTGACACCAAATTCGGCAAGCATTCATATTTTATAAGGACAGACTCAACTCCAAAATTGCATGCCCAAATTCCTTTCAGAATCCCAACTTTTGAGGTTAAGGCTTGGGACCTTACCCGGCCCTTCAACAAGCCTATCTTTGCCACTCTTGTTTATTCGATGTCTCTATCTTGCTTATGTCTCAACTTGTCTTCAATGGCTACGTTGTGTGGTATATTAGATGATGCACCGCCCTCCTCGATCGCATGATGACACTCGTCTAGACCCTCGTGTGGTCGGATTGGCGCCACTTGAGTGTGGCCCTTCTCTTGTCGCAACGTGAGGGCCACAACCTACTCTCTACATAGTTAGGTTGTGACATTCTTCCGCACTTAAACTAGTCATCGTTCTCGATGACTTACTTGGTGGCACAACCATTGTTAGGTTGTAACATTCTCCCCCACTTAAACTAGCCATTGTCCCCAATGACGACCCAACCCTAGACTGGCTGCTGACGAACCCACTTGTAATACGTGCTTCAAAACGAATACAGAAAATGCGCACTACTTATGAGCTATCCCACTAACGAACCTACTTTCGGCCTCCGAGACTTGAAACACAAGTACTGTAAAACAAATGCTCTATGGTTGTGGGCTATCCCCTCTTGGGCCTCCCTCGCCCTTCTGTAAACTTGACCCAGGATTCACCGGAAAAACAATGGCAAACTAACTAGCTTTGGCATACTCTTTCCTTGGCTAGGGGGAGAGCTCGCTAAACTTTTGCCACTTTGGCCACACTCATTGTATTCTCTGAGTCACACACAATGGTGCACCCCTTAAGGTGAGGCTCGCAAGCCAACCACGACATTTATTCATCGTGGCACCAACCATTATAGTAGCAATGTATGAAAGCTTGTAACACAACCCCGTATTGGTGCTTCACTTTAGCCAACTCTTAACTGGATGTCTTCAAAACTCGTAACACAACTCTATGTTTGCTTTACACTCTTGTCAATTCTTTTAAAATTTGTAACACAACTCTGTGTTGGCGCTACACTTTCGCCAACTCTTAATTGGCCACCTTCGTGTGGCATTGTCATCTTGACGCTTCTGTGGTCATGTTGTAGCTTCACTTCTCTATGTCCACTTCCAGTTGATGCTCACTTCTCGAGTGGATATTGGTCTTGACAACTCTTGTGGAGTCATCCACTTTAGGCATAATGTGATGGCTCAAGGAGTACACGTGTACTCGCACCTTAGAGCACCTCTACGGGGTGAGATACTTAATTACTCGGGCTCTCCCCCACTTAAACTCGGTTGCCTCTTTGCAGCAAATTCATCCTCCCATAAGGACTTGCGTTGTACTCAACTTTGGCACTTGGCCGATGCTTGCAACCACTGACACTATTCCTCTAATGTGAATGGCTCTTTAGAAAGCACCGACATTGTTTGCTTCCTGTTTCATCTGTCTTGCCCACTTAGGGACTAAAAGAGCTTGACAAATGAGCTTGGTTTTACTTGATGGGTAGATCTCCCCACACTGAAGTGTCGACACACAGCACTAATGAACTTCAGGTAGTCTTGGTTTCAGCCCACAACTTATTCTAATTCTGACCAGAAACTGTCTTGCCCACTCTGGCACTCTTGACACACTTGCAAGGTCTTCAATCAACTCTCGAGTTCATTTCTCTTGACTATGTTGTCCCACTAGACACACAAACTATGGCTCTGATACCAACTGTCACAATACTACTTTTTCAACATAGTTGTGGGTGATCTTGACACGCTCACGACTAGCCTTAAGGGGAATTAAGCTCCATATATATTTTTCACCCCATCTTTGTGGCGTCATTGGACCTTAGGTGAGATTTGTCTTCACCAATCAAACGTCGCTTGTGCGGAATCAAAGCTTGTTCAACCACACACGTTGCCTGTGCGTGCATGTTCAATCGTCTGCGACACAATCGACTTGCCTCTACACTAGGCCAAGTCATTCGGCTCGACCTTACCTCTGCTCGGGGCCAAGTTCTTTCAATGCAACGTCACGTCTCATATTTTTATTGCGATCCTCATCGATATAGCCCATATGTCTTGAGGCCACCTTGAATCTCGCGGTGTCGTCGGCCATCGCAACTCCCTCGCTCATGCCATTGAGAACGGACCCACATGTCGCTCATCTCATTAGAACGTCCCAAACATCCATCTATCCGAGTTCTATTGAGACATTAGCTCTCCCGTGCCAGTTCCATGTCATTTACATATACTGTATCGGATAGCGGATCTATATAGCAAACTTCGACACTCGTCTGGGTACGCAAACCCATTTTGTGACACACGTATGTGCCACAGGGTAGCTCGATTAGGCCACATGGCCCAGGGGTGGTGGAGAGCTGACACCATGGTACCCCTATAGTATATTTTGAGCCATTTTCAATTTTTCATCATAGACATGAGTTTAACTCCAGAACCGCATTCAACAGTTGCTTTGTTGGAAGTTGATTTTCCTCTTCCGTGTCCTCTGCTCCTGTAAGTTCCTCTTCCTCTATTACTTATTTTCGTTCGACCTTCGACTTTTAGAACTTGCTCCTCTCCAGTACTGCTTGATCTTCGAAATTTTTATTCATGCACCACTAATGAACTTTGTAATTCATCAATGGACAAATTATCAGTATCTTTGGATTCCTCAATGGATAATACAACATAAGTAAATTTTCCAGTGAGGGTACGTAGAATTTTTTCTACAGTTTTCTTGTCTGGCATATCTTCTCATCTTGTTGGAGATTATCATCACTCTTGCAAAATAATATGATACTTTCATCCTTCTTCGATCTCTAGGATCTCAAATTCTCTCCTTAATGCATTAAGAAGAGATTTCTTTACTTTTTGGTTTCCACCAAACTTTCGCTTCATTGAGTCCGAAACAATATTGGTTGTGCGACGATCCAAGATTTGTTCAAAGACAGTACGATCAATTGCCTGGAAGAGGTAATGCTTTACTTGGCGATCTTTGAGTCTAGCATCATCAAGGTGACCCTTTTGTGCCTTAGTCAGCATTGTTTCTTCCGCTAGTTCTGAGAAACCAATCTCTACCACACTTCATAAACTCTTTGCATTGAGCAAATTTTCCATCAGCTCACTCCAGTGATCAAAGAGACCATCGAAGTGAGGGATCTTCGTTAAAGTCTTGTCTTTACTCATACTCTCTGTATTTGATCACTAAAAAATTACTACACTACAAAGCCTAGTGGTGGTTTTGAGGCCAATTATATTATTCCTTTGTACGGATCTTTTCCCATTTTAAAAAATTGTGTGAAAGTGTTAAATGAGAAGTTGGAGAAAGACCACAAACCCGGACCCTATTCATGACATTAAATAGCCCCCCAGCTCCTCCACAACCATGTTCAAAATATGAATCCTCCTATTGACATCCTTTAATAATATCTAAATTTTATAGGTTGTATTTAGTCCTCCTTAGGCTTCTTTTAATAACCATTTGATTTTTTATTTCAAAAAATTAAATTTAAAAATACTACTTCCAAATTATCAAAAAAAAAAAAAAAAAAAAAAAAAAAAAAAAAAAAAAAAAATAAAAATTATCNTTTAATTAAGCGAAGTATAATCTTAAATTTGTAGTGGTACGATCTTTATCATTTAGAAATACTACCTTAAAAAAAATCTCAATTATACGTATTAATTTTTACAACTAAATGTTTTATATTATAAAATTAGATCCTATGCTTCGTGAAAAATTTAATATTCAATTTTCATTAATTCATTCATTAATTTTAATCAAACAAAACACAAACATTCAAAACATTTAATAAAATCAAATACATCACAAAATTAATTTTAATCAATGGACTAAATTAGTAACTAAATGACTCCACACCTCCACAAATTTCTACATTAAAAAAATTCTAAATATATACTTTTATTAAATAATTTCAATTTTCATATCAAAATGGGAATAAAATCAATTGAAAGATATAAAGAAAAATAGAAAATATAAGTTAGGTTCTACTCCCACTCTATTGTCACCTTGTTTATTGTCGTTGTATCTTGTGCTGTCCAATGGCGTCTGTCATTGCTCATTTTGTACTTTATAACCCTAATCTTGTCTTTCTCCCAATTAATTGATCCATTCAATAAATGCCTAAAAGTCTCATCGTCATCCATTATCACCATTTTTAAAGAACCTAAGATTTTCATTCTCTCGACAATGGCTAAACTATTAGTTTTTCATCTCTGTTTCGTTCTCATTACTTCCTCTTCTCTGTTTCATGTCGGAACTTCCATAACTCACAAATCTCAAGACGGATCTGAAGAATGGGGCTACGTTCAAGTCAGACCAAGTAAGCCAAATTCATTAATTTTCCTTCTATTTTATTTTAGTCATTATTTTTTATATATTTTTTCTTGGATTGTGTTGCTCAGAAGCCCATATGTTTTGGTGGCTTTATAGAAGTCCTTCCAGAGTGGACGTCGGTTCCAACCCATGGCCGACCATTCTCTGGTTGCAAGGCGGACCAGTGAGCTACCGATCTTTCCCAATGATTTATTTATAAATTTTGGGTATTTTGTAAGAAAATGGCTCAAATATTGAAAAATAGGGTGGCTCGGGAACTAGGTTTGGGAACTTCCTGGATATCGGGCCATTGAACTCAAACTTGATGCCAAGAAACTCAACATGGCTGAAAAAAGCAGACCTCTTGTTTGTGGTCAACTCCTTTTCCTTTTAATTTTCGGTCATTTTAACCTTAAATTCTAATATTTTTCGACTAAATTTATGATTTTAACATTAAAAAAAACAGGATAATCCAGTCGGGACCGGATATATCTATGTGGAGAGTGGAGGTGAATTTACGAAAGGCGATATGGAGGCGGCGATCGACATGATGACTTTGCTGGCTGAGGTTTCGAACTACACTGTCGGCCTACGAAACGCTCCTTTGTACATCTTTGCGTAGTCTTACGGTGGTAAATTCGCCGTCACTCTGGCTTTGTCCCTTCTTCGGTTCATCCAAGCTGGCAATTTGACCCTTAATCTCGGAGGTACTTTTATTTTTACTTTTTTTTAATAAAAAATTGCAAATATAAATGATGAATTATAACCTTTTTTTTATATGTAAAAAAAAAAATTAATATTATAACTTTGATTTGTTTAAAATGATCACATTGTAATAATATAGAATCAATAATTTAAATACACGACTCCCAATTTTATTTGCTAGGAGTTGCTCTAGGAAACAATTGGATGTCTCTAGAAGATTACACGGTTCGTATTCTCATTCTCTCAATCTCATCCAAAAAATTTATCAATTTTTTTCAATATTTTCGTTTTTCAGAATGATAAACGAAAAGAATACTACTAAACTATGAATTTTATTTCAATTATATCCTGATCGAAGTGTTAAAATGAAATATCTCAAAGCTGGAGAGTATAACTAAAACAAACCTCATATTTTAGGAGTATTCTTTTATTATATATCCTTAACACAATAATCTTTGTCTAAAATTTTACAGTCTTCTTGGGGTACTCTTCTCAAAGATCTCTCACGAATTGATATTGGTCTCGACAAATCTTGTGGATTCATCCACTTTAAGCATAAGGTGATAGCTCAAGGAGTACACATGTACTCGCACGTTAGAGCACCTCTATGGGGTGAGATACCTAATTACTTGGGCTCTCCCCCACTTACACTTGGTTGCCTCTTTTCAACAAATTCATCTTCCTATAAGGACTTGTGTTGTACTCAACTTTGGCACTTGGCCGATGCTTGTCTTTTCTTTGCTCTCAGCTTCTCTGCTTGCAACCACTAACACTATTCCTCTAATGTGAACGGCTCTTTGGAAAGCACCGACATGGTTTACTTTCTGTTTCATCTGTCTTGCCCACTTAAGGACTACAAGCGCTTGGCAAATGAGATTGGTTTTACTTGATGGGTAGATCTTCCCACATTGAAGTGTCAACACACAACACTAATGAACTTCGGGTAGTCTTGGTTTCAGCTACAACAGATTCCAATTCTGACTAGAAACTGTCTTGCCCACTCTGGCACTCTTGACACACATGCAAGGTCTTCAATCAACTCTCGAGTTCATTTTTCTTGACTGTGTTGCCCCACTAGACACACAAAGTATGGCTTTGATACCAACTGTCACGGTACTACTTTTTCAACAGAGCAGTGTGGTGATCTTGAAACCCTCACGACTAGCCTTAAGGGGAATTAAGCCCCATATATATTTTTCACCCCATCTTTGTGGCGTCATCAAACCTTAAGCGAGGTTTGTCTTCACCAATCAAACATCGCTTGTGCGGAATCCAAGCTTGTTCGACCACACACGCTGTCTGTGCGTGCATGTTCAATCGTCTGCGACTCGACCTTGCCTCTACTCGGGGCCAAGTTCTTTCAATGCAACGTCACGTCTCATATTTTTATTGCGATCCCCATCGATATGGCCCATATGTCTTGACACCATCTTTAGTCTCGGGGTGTCGTCGGCCATCGCAACTCCCTCGCCCATGCCATTGAGAACGGACCCACATGTCGCTCATCTCATTGGAACGTCCTAAACATCCATCCATCAAAGTTCTATCGAGGCATTAGCTCTCCCATGCTAGTTCCATGTCATTTACGTATACCGTATAGGACAGCAGGTCTATATAGCAACCTTCGACACTCGTCTCGACACGCTCACTCATACTGTGACACACGTATGTGCCACAGGGTAGCTCGCTTAGGCCACATGGCCCAGAGGTGGTGGAGAGCTGACACCATGGTACCCCTATAGTATATTTTGAGCAATTTTCAATTTTTCATCATAGACATGTGTTTGACGAACGGTCATACGATGTCATTGTTGTATTATTCGGTGAGAGGAATTTGGTTGTTGGAAGAAAAATGCGTAAAAAAGGAGAGAGAGAATAACTGAATTCTGACTGCGTTCAAAATCAGGTTTTATTTATTCTGAACAAATCTCCTATTTAAAATATAAATTATTCTAAATATGGCTGGAGAGTGGCCAACTAAATCTGTGCCACTCCCTACAAAATTTCCGTTTAAAATTTTGGTGATCCATTCGACGTGTTTTGTCAAAATCTGTGCCACTCCCTACAAAATTTCCGTTTAAAATTTTGGTGATCCATTCGACGTGTTTTGTCAAATGGTCAAACGGAGATTTCAAAATTTCCGTTTAAAATTTTGGTGATCCATTCGACGTGTTTTGTCAAATGGTCAAACGGAGATTTCTGAAATCGTGTGAATAAGGAAAAACTGTAAAAACTTAGGTTTTATCTAACAATCTCCTNTTATATATTTGTTCTTGGATTGTGTTGTTCAGAAGCCCATATGTTTTGGTGGCTTTATAGAAGTCCTTCCAGAGTGGACGTCAGTTCCAAGCCATGGCCGACCATTCTCTTGTTGCAAGGCGGACCAATGAGCTACCGATCTTTCCCAATGATTTATTTATAAATTTTGGGTATTTTGTAAGAAAATGGCTCAAATATTGAAAAATAGGGTGGCTCGGGAACTAGGTTTGGGAACTTCTTGGATATCGGGCCATTGAACTCAAACTTGATGCCAAGAAACTCAACATGGCTGAAAAAAGCAGACCTCTTGTTTGTGGTCAACTCCTTTTCCTTTTAATTTTCGGTCATTTTAACCTTAAATTCTAATATTTTTCGACTAAATTTATGATTTTAACATTAAAAAAATAGGATAATCCAGTCGGGACCGGATGTAGCTATGTGGAGAGTGGAGGTGAATTTACGAAAGGCGATATGGAGGCGGCGATCGACATGATGACTTTGCTGGCTGAGGTTTCGAACTACATTGTCGGCCTACGAAACGCTCCTTTGTACATCTTTGCGTAGTCTTAAGGTGGTAAATTCGCCGGCACTCTGGCTTTGTCCCTTCTTCGGGTCATCCAAGCTGGCAATTTGACCCTTAATCTCGGAGGTACTTTTATTTTTACTTCTTTTTTAATAAAAAATTTCAAATATAAATGATGAATTATAACTTTTTTTTATATGTAAAAAAAAAATCATATTATAACTTTGATTTGTTTAAAATGATCACATTGTAATAATCTAGAATCAATAATTTAAATACACGTCTCCAAATTTTATTTGCTAGGAGTTGCTTTAGGAAACAATTGGATGTCTCTAGAAGATTACACGGTTCGTATTCTCATTCTCTCAATCTCATCCAAAAATTTTATCAATTTTTTTCAATATTTTCGTTTTCAGAATGATAAACGAAAAGAATACTACTAAACTATGAATTTTATTTCAATTATATCGTGATCGAAGTGTTAAAATGAAATATCTCAAAGCTTGAGAGTATAACTAAAACCAACCTCATATTTTAGGAGTATTCTTTTATTATATATCCTTAACACAATAATCTTTGTCTAAAATTTTACAGTCTTCTTGGGGTACTCTTCTCAAAGATCTCTCACGAATTGATATTGGTCTCGACAAATCTTGTGGAGTCATCCACTTTAAGCATAAGGTGATAGCTCAAGGAGTACACGTGTACTCGCACCTTAGAGCACCTCTATGGGGTGAGATACCTAATTACTTGGGCTCTCCTCCATTTACACTTGGCTGCCTCTTTGCAACAAATTCATCTGATATGAACCAAAAGACATCAATCATACAATATACTTCAATGAAGATGTGAAGAAAAGGTTGTCAAAATTATCAAAAGATGTTTCAATTCATGCCACATTGAANNNTTTACTTTCTGTTTCATCTGTCTTGCCCACTTAAGGACTACAAGCGCTTGGCAAATGAGCTTGGTTTTACTTGATGGGTAGATCTCCCCACATTGAAGTGTCAACACACAACACTAATGAACTTCGGATAGTCTTGGTTTCAGCTACAACTGATTCCAATTCTGACCAGAAACTTTCTTGCCCACTCCGGTACTCTTGGCACACATGCAAGGTCTTCAATCAACTCTCGAGTTCATTTTTCTTGACTGTGTTGCCCCACTAGACACAAAGTATGGCTCTGATACCAACTGTCACGGTACTACTTTTTCAACAGAGCGGTGTGGTGATCTTGAAACCCTCACGACTAGCCTTAAGGGGAATTAAGCCCCATATATATTTTTCACCCCATCTTTGTGGCGTCATCAAACCTTAAGCGAGGTTTGTCTTCACCAATCAAACATCGCTTGTGCGGAATCCAAGCTTGTTCGACCACACACGCTGTCTGTGCGTGCATGTTCAATCGTCTGCGACTCGACCTTGCCTCTACTCGGGGCCAAGTTCTTTCAATGCAACGTCACGTCTCATATTTTTATTGCGATCCCCTTTGATATGGCCCATATGTCTTGACACCAGCTTTAGTCTCGGGGTGTCGTCGGCCATCGCAACTCCCTCGCCCATGCCATTGAGAACGGACCCACATGTCGCTCATCTCATTGGAACGTCCCAAACATCCATCCATCAAAGTTCTATCGAGGCATTAGCTCTCCCATGCCAGTTCCATGTCATTTACGTCTACCGTATCGGATAGCAGGTCTATATAGCAACCTTCGACACTCGTCTCGACACGCTCACCCATACTGTGACACACGTATGTGCCACAGGGTAGCTCGCTTAGGCCATATAGCCCAGAGGTGGTGGAGAGCTGACACCATGGTACCCCTATAGTATATTTTGAGCAATTTTCAATTTTTCATCATAGACATGTGTTTGACGAACGGTCATACGATGTCATTGTTGTATTATTCGGTGAGAGGAATTTGGTTGTTGGAAGAAAAATGCGTAAAAAAGGAGAGAAAGAATAACTGAATTCTGACTGCGTTCAAAATCACGTTGTTATTTATTCTGAACAAATCTCCTATTTAAAATATAAATTATTCTAAATATGGCTGGAGAGTGGCTAACTAAATCTGTGCCACTCCCTACAAAATTTTCGTCTAAAATTTTGGTGATCCATTCGAAGTGTTTTGTCAAATGGTCAAACGGAGATTTTCTGAAATCGTGTGAATAAGGAAAAACGGTAAAAACTTAGGTTTTATCTAACAATCTCCTCCTAAAACCTGTAGTATATCTACCTTACTATTTGAACTCCGATCTTTGAGCGTAGTTCTTCAAATTTCACCCGCGCTAGGGACTTGGTGAAGATGTCTCCAAGTTGTTCCTCTGTTCGGATGTAATCAATTTTGATGAGCCCTCAATCTGCACATTCTCGAATGTAGTGGAATCTGATTTCTATGTGCTTGCTTCGTTCATGCAAAACTGGATTTTTGATCAGGGAGATCGTAGCTTTGTTGTCTACGTATAGCATTGGTGGATCACTTTCTCTCCCGATGAGTTCTTCCATTAGTCGCGCAAGCCAGATCCCTTGTGTTGCTGCCATCGAAGCGACGATGTATTCTGCTTCGCAGGAAGACAAAGCAACTACCTTCTGTTTTGTTGATTGCCAGCAGATTGCGTCGCCTGAGAGAAAGTAGATCATTCCGCTAGTGCTCTTACGATCATCAACGTCACCGGCCATGTCACTATCACTGTAGCTGACTAGCTTGAGTTTCTCCTTTCCGCTCCCTGCGCAGTATCTTACACCCCAGCCTCTAGTTCCAGCTACATAACGCAGGATGCGCTTGACACCCACTAAATGCTCCTCCCTAGGTGCTTCCATAAACCGGCTCACATATCCAACAGAATAAGCAAGATCAGGACGAGAGTTTACCAGATAGCGCAGACTCCCAACAATGCTGCGGTAATTGGTGGAGTCGACTGTCGTCGTAGTGCCGGCCTTCCTTAGTTGGAGTCGGGCCTCCATTGGTGTCCTTGTAGGATTACTGTCCACAAGTCCAGTTGTGTCCAGCAGCTTCTTGGCGTATGCACTTTGGCAGATGGAGATGCCAGTAGAATTCTGTTGCACTTCATGTCGAGATAGTAGCTGAGCAGTCTCCTTCAGCTCTCCGTTAAGGAAAGCAGACTTTATGTCCATATAGTGAACCTCCCAAGAGTAATGTGCTGCAATTTCCAGCAAGAAACGAACGGATTCTAACCTTGCCATTGGCGCAAATACCTCTTCGAAGTCCACTCCTTGCTTCTAGACGTAGCCCTTCGCCACCAGACGGGCCTTGTGCTTCACAACTTCTCCTTTTTTGTTGCGCTTCAGTTTGAAGACCCATTTGAGCCCTATGGCTTGGTGTCCCGGCGGCATATCCTCCAGACTCCACGTCTGGTTTTCGGTGATGGATGTCATCTCCTCTTACAATGCCTTCAGCCAGCACGGGTTCTTTTCTGCTTCGGCGAAGGTGTTCAGTTCATCTGCACTGATGGCATGTATTTCGGCCACTTCTTCGAGCTCGCGCACAGCCAGTCCAGGTGGTTCACCTCCTCCTACTATGTCGTCCATCCTCCGGTACCTTGCCTCCAGATCAGTATTGTGATCGGCATCCAGCGTCAAATCCGCAGTCCGTGGTGTTGCAAATTCCACTGGTTCAGGGGTTGCACCTGCTGGCGGCGGTGACGGCTGCTGATGCTGGGCTCCTCCTTCTTCTGGCTCGGTGACGAGGTACTTCACCATAAATTGATTTGGATTATGGTCTGCCTCGATCACGTCATTCCACTGCCAGAAGGTGCTTTCGTCGAAGACGACGTCGCGAGACACATGAGCTCGCCCCCCTACAGGATCATATAGTCTGTACGCATTGCTCCCGGGTTCATAGCCGATGAAGACGACCTTCAGCCCCCTGGGATCGAGCTTGGCGAGGTGGGGACGTGTTACCTTCATGTATGCGACGCAGCCGAACACGCAAAAATGATGTACCGCTGGTTTTTTGTTGTACCAGGCCTCATATGGCGTCTTCCCGTCAAGGCTTCAGGTTGGTGACCAATTGAGGAGATAGACGGCCGTCATTACTGCCTCTCCCCAGAATCTCTCAGACATCTCGGCCGTCGCCAACAATGACCTTGCTGTCCCGACGATGGTCTGATTCTGGCGCTCCACCACTCCGTTCTGTTGGGGGGAGTAGGGCGCCGTTAGGTGTCGTTGTATGCCGATTTCGTCACAGTACTTACTGAAACTTGTTGAGGTGAATTCTCCGCCTCAGTCTGTGGGCAGCACTCGCATCTTCTTCTCACATTCGGCCTCCGCTCGCGCTTTAATGCACTTAACCGCCTCTGCTTCCTCACTTTTCGCTTGCAGCAGGGTCAGCCACATGAAGCGGCTTTTGTCATCGACTAACAGGAGGAAGAGACTCTTACCGCCTGGGGTCGCCGACTTGATGGGCCCGCAGATATCGCCGTGTACAAGCTCCAACAGCTCATCGGCTCGATAGGATGTTCGAGACGGAAAGGGTGTGCGCCTCTGTTTGCTGATGAGGCACCCGTCGCACAGCTTGTTCACGCCTTTGATTGCTGGCAAACCGTGCACCAACGCCTCCTTCTGTAGTTTTTCTAGAGCAGGAAAGTTTAAATGCCCGTACCTTGCATGCCACCTCTAAGATACCTCTTCAGTCTTGGCCGAGAGACTGACAGGTTGCTCTATCTCTAAGTCTAGGATGTAAAGACGGTTTGTCGTGCGCCTTGCCTGCGTGAGCAGCCGTCGTTGATTATCACAAATTTTGAGTAGTCCTCGCTCGATGGAGATGAAGCAGCCTGTCTCATCGAGTTGACCCAGGCTCACAAGGTTATCCTTGAGCCTCGGGATGAAATAGACGTCGATCAGCTTGCGATGCTCGCCTCCCTTGCTGGCGAACAGGATGGTGCCGCGTCCTTCGATCTCGACGACGGAGTCGTCGCCGAATTTTACCGTCCCGCAGGTTCCCGAGTCGAGCTCGGAGAACGCAGATCTAGCCCCGGTCATATGGTTTGTTGCCCCTGTGTCTAGGACCCATCGCCGGTCCTTGTGTTGCTCGTCCCGCTGGCTGATCTGAGCGAACACTCGCTCCTNCAGTCTTCCGGTCACCTCTTCCACCTTAGATTTGCAAAATCCATGTATTTATTCACGTCAAGCAATGTCTCGATTGAAATCGCAACATGCTCGAGGTGATCACGGACGACCTGCAGCATCTTCTTCATGATTTCTGTCTCGCTGATGCTGCCACCGAGTGTAGTGATGCTATTGGCAAGCCCCGTGATCCGCATTGAAAAATCATCGATGGATTCGCCGTCCTTAAAGTGGATCTCCGAGAGCTCCTTCCGTAGCTACTCGATGTTGGATTCCCGCACTCGCTAGACACCGACCCGACGGGATTTGATTCCTTCCCAGGCCGATTGCACAGTGCGCTTGGTGGAGAGAGATGCAGCATCTCTGGGGGCACAGATCGTAATATGGCAGCGAACGCCAGCCGATCCTCCCGATACTCAATCGTTTCTCCTTCCTTTGGCTCGACAGCATGCCATAACCCTTGTGCCTGTAGGTTGACGCGCATCAACAAGGTCCACTCGTTATAGTTGGACTTTGTCAATATAGGATACTGAACGACTGCAGTCGTAGTCTCCCTAATCACTCGCTCAATGATAACTTTGACGCCCGTCATCACGGCGTCGGCCTCTTCGTGGAGGTGATGGAGATGTCGGCACACGGCGACGGCGTGGAGGAGTGAGTGAGCCTGCCCGAGATGGGCCCCACGATGTGTGTGTTTTTACACTTTGCATTTTCTTCTACTCGCACCTGAGACCTGTGTGATTTCAGGTCAAAGCTCTAACCACTTGAGCTATTCAACTTGTTTGTTGATAGGTTGGCTCTTCTGCAATGATATACACCGATCTTTAGCCTCGCTCTGATACAACTTGTTGTATTATTCGGTGAGAGGAAATTGGTTGTTGGAAGAAAAATGCGTAAAAAAGGAGAGAGAGAATAACTGAATTCTGACTGCGTTCAAAATCAGGTTTTATTTATTCTGAACAAATCTCCTATTTAAAATATAAATTATTCTAAATATGACTGGAGAGTGGCCAACTAAATCTGTGCCACTCCCTACAAAATTTCCGTCTAAAATTTTGGTGATCCATTCGACGTGTTTTGTCAAATGGTCAAACGGAGATTTTCTGAAATCGTGTGAATAAGGAAAAACTATAAAACCTCAGGTTTTATCTAATAGTCATTGAGCATCCGTCCGTTGTCCGATTGACATCAAATTTCGCAAAGATTCACATTTCATATGGACAGACTTAACTCTAGAACCGCATGTCCAAATTCCTTTTGGAGCCTTTACTTTCGAGGTTAAGGCTTGGGACCCTACCCGACCCTTCAACAAGCCTATCTTTTCCACTATTGTCTATTTGATGTCTCTATCTTGCTTATATCTCAACTTGTCTTCAATGCTCACTCTATGTGGTGTGTTAGATGATGTACCGTCCTCCTCGGTTGCATCGTGGGACTTGTCTAGGCCCTCGTGTGGACGGATGGGGACCACTTGAGGGTCGCCGCTTCTCTTGTCGCAATGTGATGGTCACAACCTACTCTCTTTATAGTTAGGTTGTGACACCCCCTTACACATCTGCAGAACCAGAACAAGAACATGAACACAATAGACAGAGTGAAGGTCAAGCGGGTTCTGTTGAGAGCCATTCGATTGTTTTTCCACTGCCACCTACATTGCCCTCTCGACAACTTTGGGATCATGAGTTGAGCAATAGGAATTGGCCACGACATGATTTCCATCAGCAATTCGGAGCTGTATGTCTCATCAAGGTTCCATTGTTGTCTTTCAAGTTGAAGCCAGTAGGATGCAAAGTAAATAAAATAAAATAAAATAAATAGTAAAACATGCAAATGTAAACGGTAAACCATTGATGAAGGTGATTCGATAATTATATTTTGAATTAATGCAATTTTCTTTCTGGTGAAATTAATGTGATTATCTTTTTTTTTTTTTTTAACTTAAACTTGTTGCTGAATCTTACAAGATTGGGAGATCATCAGCGATTTTAGGATTGACATGTCGAGGCTGCAACAGAGGATGAGCAACCTATAGAGAATGTTGGAGACATGCATGGATATGCAACTCGAGTTGCATCGCTCAATAAAGCAAGAAGTTTCTTCTGCGTTCAACCGAGAGCTAGTTCAAAAGGTTTGTGATCATTATTAATGTCACGGGATTCTTTAGCTTATAAAATTTAGATGATTTGTTGTACAGATGATTCTACCAATCAATCTCAAGAAAAGTATCTGATGTGTTGTGTGCCCATTCTAGAAGTGATTCGTGCTTACTCCCTATGATGACTTAGACGACAATAAAGAAAAATGAGATTACTACTGATTCATTCATCTTCATCCTCTTGTTTCGTCCAAATGACCTACTAATTCTTCTCGTCCTGATTTCTATACATATAAAGATGATTTGCACGAGAACAGACGAATGAAATAATGAATGTAATCTCTGTTATTGATTAATCTAGCGAGAATAATTGTGTTGAGTGGATTTACAAAACTTTACCTAGGGTGATTGTGAGGATTTAGTGTAACAGGATT
>NW_019272309.1:12422-12676 GCF_002738345.1 Cucurbita maxima | reverse complement strand
GAAACATTAACAATTGGAGTTTCAACTAATAATATTATTGAGTACTGAACTTCGCTTTTACAAAATAACAACAGAAATAGAAACTAACCCAAATATGACAAATTAGTTAAACTAAATAGCTAAAAATCTCTAACTATCAAAAGAGACCATAACCATATTTGACATAATCAAATTCTTCTAACAATCCCCCCTTTGAACTTATTATTCTTTGTCAAGAATTATTTCAACTTAGAAAAACTCTGCACACCAAGTTC
>NW_019272309.1:3508-4054 GCF_002738345.1 Cucurbita maxima | reverse complement strand
TATAATTGAAAATTCTTAAGACATAAAAATTAAATTAATTATCTAAATTTGGAGATTAAATCCTACCATTTTAGCCTAAAAAACTAAACTAAAATTTTGAATGTAGAGATGGGGAGGTTAATCGGACCTAGTCTTCCAATTTTTTACGGGAGATTTTATGAAGCCAAGAATCAAAGAGGTGTATTTTTTAGCCAAACTATTTTTAATAGTTTTATTTGTGGATTAATTTTTGCTTCATACTATAACATTCAATTATTTTCTAATACTTTTATTTTTTCAAAAAGGTTGATGAGTTACTGGCTAAAGGTGTTAATGTGACGGTCTATAGCGGTCAAGTAAGTGTTTTTTTTCCTTCAAACAAAAACAAGGAATATTTTGAAGTGATAAAATTGTAATATTCTCTTAGATTTATGTTTTACTTTTTTTTATAGGTGGATCTTATTTGTTCAACCAAAGGAACCCACGCCTGGATTAATAAGCTTGAGTAATTTCTTTTTTGGAGTGATTTATGGTTACCGACATAAACATAAACCTAAGTCAACTGTT
>NW_019272309.1:0-3502 GCF_002738345.1 Cucurbita maxima | reverse complement strand
CTAGGTCAACTGTTTCCTTAAAAAAAAAACAAAAAACAAAAAGTAAGGATGTTTAAATTCTTAATTTTTGGTAAAGCAATTTTTTTTCTTTGAATTTAGGTGGGAAGGGCTAAAGGCATTTATAAGTCTACTATGAAAATCTAACGACTCTAAATTTCTACATACTCAAAGTCGTTACTAATGTCTCATACTCATCTCTAATGCAAAAATATAACTCTTAAAAGAAAAAAAAAATCTTTTATATAAATGTCCAAAANGAAGGGCTAAAGGCATTTATAAGTAAGGAGAGAACTACTTTATTTTGTGGAAATGAGAAGCACACCAAGAGACCTATCTCTAGCTCATCTAGGGGTGGCCTCTAGTTTCGAACAAATTGGATGTGTAATACTTCCCTACACACAACCCACACGTGCAAGTGTGAATCTCCAGGGCGCTCGCACACCCCTTAGACCCTCTAGTCAAGCTAATTTGTAGCGATGTTCGGAGGTCAACGAAACCCCATAGTGTCATGCACCTCATGAACACCCTGCTCGTCATACTGTGTGCATCCACACTCATCATCATACTGTGCGCGTCTGCACTCATCATCTCTAGGAGAAGTAGCCATATGCTTATGAGCATACAATATGACACTCATCATCATACAATCTGGAAAACATCGCCATATTAAGAAAAACATCATGCAATCATCATACATATCATATCGCCACAAAGTGCATCAAGCATATCAAGTATATCGAAATATACAAATATTACGCACATCATCATACGGCATAACTTAAACATCATCATATACTAGTATAGGACATCATGTGATACAACTCATACATCATCATAACTCATACAATTTTTCGCCTCTCCTATAGTAAGACCACTTACGTGATTAGTTAGTTTAGGCTGGTGTCACCAATTTATCATTAATGAAAATTTGATTTTGTCCATTGTATCCAAGTCAACCTATATGAATCCATGACATCAATTTCACTTTCAATTCTCTAAATCTCACAATGGTCGATGTACTAGACCTCATACGAGCATTAAAGACTTTTCATGGGTAAAGTCCTGGAACGTTATATATATATATAGATATAAATATATAATTCCATTTTCATTAAGATCTCATTTCCTATCATTACTATGTTAGGGATGAATTTGATGGAGTTATTTTAAGTGACCGTATTTTGTACTTACCTTCTCATTGATCTTTCCTTTTTTTTGTCTGCATGTACTCGGTATCCTTCTCATTGATCTTTCACTGCATGTACTCAGTATTGTGTACTTCCTTGCCTTCACACTTTGATCTTTCCTTTTCTTTTTGTGGTATGTACTCTGCTTTATGTTTTAATTTTTGTTTGGATATATTCTTGTTCCTTGCCTTCTCACTCAGATCTTTCATTTTCTTTTTGTGGCATGTACTTTGCTTTATTTTTTTAATTTTTGTTTGAATATATTCTTGACTGATTTTTAATCATTCTTACTCCTAAATCTTTCACGTAATTGGACAATTTTCAATCCATTCTTACTTCTAAACTTTTCCTTTTTTTTTTTTCTTTCTTAGGTGTATTTTCATTGTCATTTTCAATAGATTCTAATTTTCTTTTCTTTCCAAAAAAATAAAATTGCTCTATATTAGGAATCAATTTACGGCTAACCCATAAATTTTTATTCTTATTTGATTTCTAACTAAAATCTAAATAAAAAATCAGAAATAAAATAAAGAAAAGATTTAACGAACCTACTACTGACATTCTTATGATCACATCTTTAGGTAAATCTGCCCAAAGCCATTTTTTGTTGTTAAGTTTTTTTAATTGTTGTTTTGACATAAGAGTTTATTGAGGAGAGATAATTGGGATACGGATGAGAGGTTAGTGGAGAGATAGGAAAGATTTAAATTATTTGCCATTTTGAGAGAAAATCTTTGACAATTCATTTCAGAAATATATATATATATATATATATAAATAGATTTAAAAAACTATTTTTTTTATTAAATATTATAGATATAAAAAAAAATGTTTAAAATAATTTTGGTTAATTTTTTTTATTAAAATAACGGCCAACTTTAAAATTTATAATAAAAAAAATTTAAACTAAATGTCAAATTTTAACATGAAAAAATTTCATCTTTTTAATTTAAAAATACATTTTATTTTTAATAATTTTAATTATAATTTGTATGATATAAATTAAATTATTACCGATTTTAAAATTTATTAACTAAATAAATATTAAAATTTACACTATTATTAATGGATCAAATACAAACAAACTAAATAAGAAAAATCCAAATAACAAACCTAGGCTCGTGTACAAGATTCAAGTCTCAACATCAGTTCTAGTTTGTGATTGTTTCTAAAAAAAACACACAAGTTTACATTTATTTCATTTGAAATAGCAACAATGTTGCTGGTTCAGTTCTAGTTTGTGTTTGTTTATCAAGAAAACACACACAAGTTTACATTTATTTCATTTGAAATAGCCACAATGTTGCTGGTTCTAATCTACGTCTTCAAGCAAAGCATCATATTCGAGGAGGAGGTGATATCAAGGTGAAGTTTCAGTCTTCTTTTAAGTAATTGATTTAGCTCTTGTGAAAATAGTTAAATATTGATCTTTTCTTTATTTAGACAGTATTTTTATGGATTTAGTTTAAGTATTTTCCAAGATTTGTTTAGGTAATTTCTATTTATGGTTACTTGTATATCAAAGGCAAGTTCCCCCCTTCAATAAAACATCACTTCAAACTTCAATTGAGTATGTTTCTGTCAAAACTTAATAATCAGTATCAGTGCATCAATTTTTGAGTGATCAAATAGAGAGAGTATGAGCGAAGACAAAACTTTAGCGAAGATGTTTCTGGATTAGTTATTCAATTGTCAAAACCTAACAATTAGTATCAGAGCATCCATTTTTTGAATGATCAAATAGAGAGAGTATGAGTGAAGACAAATTTTTAGCGAAGATCCCTCACTTTGATGGTCACTAGATGATTGGAGTGAGCTTATGGAAAATTTGCTCAGAGCAAATTGTGTATGGAGTGTGGTGGAGATTTGTTTATTAGAACGAGAGGAAAGAACAATACTGACCGAGGCACAAAAAGGCCACCTTGATGATGCTAGACACAAAGATCACCAAGTAAAGCATTACCTATTCCAAGCAATTAATCATACCGTCTTTGAACAAATCTTGGATCGTCGCACAGCCAAGATTGTTTCGGACTCAATGAAACGAAAATTTGGTGGAAACCAAAAAGTGAAGAAATCTCTTCTTAATACATTAAGGGGAGAATTTGAGATTCTAGGGATGGAAAAGTATTAAAGTATCACAAATTATTTTGCAAGAGTGATGATAATCTCCAACAAGATGAGAAGAAATAGAGAAGATATGCCAGAAAAGAAAATTGTAGAAAAAATTCTGTGTACTAAAAAATTTACTTATGTTGTAGTATCCACTGAGGAATCTAAAGATATTAACAACATGTCCATTAATGAATTACAAA
>NW_019272308.1:51561-53434 GCF_002738345.1 Cucurbita maxima | reverse complement strand
TTCCGAAGAAGGGTTCGATTTGAAGAACTCTTTTACTGTTTTATGCACTCCGTTTCTTAGAAATAATATTCTAAATCATCAAGCCTTATCATTCCTCACAAAACTTTCGAAAAACGTCGACCGTGACACGGTTTTTTTAGCACGTACTAAAAACTTCCTTGTTCGGATTTCCGAAGAAGGGTTCATTTTGAAGAACTCTTTTACTGTTTTATGCACTCCGTCTCTTAGAAATAATATTCTAAATCATCAAGCCTTATCATTCCTCGCAAAACATTCAAAAAACGTCGATCGTGACTCAGTTTTTTTAGCACGTACTTCAAACTTCCAAGATTTGGGTTTCCGAAGAATGGTTCGATTTGAAGAACCATATTACTGTTTTATGCACTCCGTTTCTTAGAAATAATATTATAAATGATCAAGCCTTATCATTCCTCAGAAAAATTTCGAAAAACGTCGACCGTGACTCGCTTGTTTAGCACGTACTAGCAACTTCCCTGTTTGGTTTCCGAAGAAGCGTTCGATTTGAAGAACTCTTTTACTGTTTTATGCACTCCGTTTCTTAGAAATAATATTCTAAATAATCAAGCCTTATCATTCCTCACAAAAATTTCACAAAACGTCGATCGTGACTTGTTTTTTTAGCACGTACTAACAAATTCCCTGTATGGTTTCAGAAGAAGCGTTCGATTTGAAGAACTCTTTTACTTTTTTATGCACTCCGTTTCTTAGAAATAATATTCTAAATCATCGAGCCTTATCATTCCTAACAAAACTTTGGAAAAACGTCGATCGTTACTCGATTTTTATAGCACGTACTTCAAACTTCCCAGATTTGGGTTTGCGAAGTACGGTTCGATTTGAAGAACTCTATTACTGTTTTATGCACTCCGTTTCTTAGAAATAATATTCGAAATCATCAAGCCTTATCATTTCTCAGCAAAATTTCGAAAAACGTCAACCGTGACTCGGCTTTTGTAGCATGTACTAAAAACTTCCCTGTATGGGTTTCCGAAGAAGGGTTCGATTTGAAGAACTCTTTTACTATTTTATGCACTTCGTTTCTTAGAAATAATATTCTAAATCATCAAGCCTTATCATTCCTCACAAAACTTTCGAAAAACGTCGACCGTGACTTGTTTTTCTAGCACGTACTAACAGCTTTCCTATTTGGTTTTCGAAGAAGGGTTCGATTTGAATAACTCTTTTCCTGTTTTATGCACAACGTTTCTTAGAAATAATATTCTAAATCATCAAGCTTATCATTCCTCACAAAACTTTCGAAAAATGTCAACCGTGACTTGGTTTTTTTAGCACGTACTAAAACTTCCCTGTTTGGGTTTCCGAAGAAGGGTTCGATTTGAAGAACTCTTTTTCTGTTTTATGCACTCCGTTTCTTAGAAATAATATTCTAAATCATCAAGCCTTATCATTCCGACAAAAAAATTTTGAAAAACGTTGACGTAACTCGCTTTTTTAGCATGTACTAAAAACCTACGTGTTTGGGTTTCCGAAGAACTGTTCGATTTGAAGAACTCTTTTACTGTTTTATGCACTCCGTCTCTTAGAAATAATATTCTGAATAATCAATGCTTATCATTCTTCAGAAAAATTTTGAAAAACGTCGACCGTTACTAGCTTTTTTATCACGTACTAAAAACTTAGCTCTTTGGGTTTCCGAAGAAGGGTTCGATTTGAAGAACCCTTTTACTGTTTTATGCACACCTTTTCTTAGAAATAATATTCTAAATCATCAAGCCTTATCATTCCTCACAAAACTTTGGAAAAACGTCGACCGTTACTCGGTTCTTTTAGCACGTACTAAAAACTTCCGTGTTTGGGTTTCCGAAGAAGGGTTCGATTTGAAGAACTCTTT
>NW_019272308.1:49171-51442 GCF_002738345.1 Cucurbita maxima | reverse complement strand
CCGAAGAAGGGTTCGATTTGAAGAACTCTTTTACTGTTTTATGCACTCCGTCTCTTAGAAATAATATTCTAAATCATCAAGCCTTATCATTCCTCAGAAAAGTTTCAAAAAACGTCGATCGTGACTCAATTTTTTAGCACGTACTTCAAATTTCCGAGATTTGGGTTTCCGAAGAAGGGTTCGATTTGAAGAACTCTTTTACTGTTTTATGCACTCCGTTTCTTAGAAATAATATTCTAAATCATCCAGCCTTATCATTCCTCACAAAACTTTCGAAAAACGTCGACCGTGACTCGGTTTTTTTAGCACGTACTAAAAACTTCCTTGTTCGGATTTCCGAAGAAGCGTTCGATTTGAAGAACTCTTTTACTGTTTTATGCACTCCGTCTCTTAGAAATAATATTCTAAATAATCAAGCCTTATCATTCCTCGCAAAACATTCAAAAAACGTCGATCGTGACTCAGTTTTTTTAGCACGTACTTCAAACTGCCAAGATTTGGGTTTTCGAAGAATGGTTCGATTCGAAGAACCATATTACTGTTTTATGCACTCCGTTTCTTAGAAATAATATTATAAATTAGCAAGCCTTATCATTCCTCAGAAAAATTTCGAAAAACGTCGACCGTGACTCACTTTTTGAGCACGTACTAACAACTTCCCTGTTTGGTTTCCGAAGAAGCGTTCGATTTGAAGAACTCTTTTACTGTTTTATGCACTCCGTTTCTTAGAAATAATATTCTAAATAATCGAGCCTTATCATTCCTCACAAAAATTTCGACAAACGTTGACCGTGACTGGTTTTTTTAGCACGTACTAACAACTTCCCTGTTTGGTTTCAGAAGAAGCGTTCGATTTGAAGAACTCTTTTACTGTTTTATGCACTCCGTTTCTTAGAAATAATATTCTAAATCATCGAGCCTTATCATTCCTAACAAAACTTTGGAAAAACGTCGATCGTTACTCGATTTTTATAGCGCGTACTTCAAACTTACCAGATTTGGGTTTTCGAAGTACGGTTCGATTTGAACAACACTATTACTGTTTTATGCACTTCGTTTCTTAGAAATAATATTCGAAATATCAAGCCTTATCATTTCTCAGCAAAATTTCGAAAAACGTCAACCGTGACTCGGCTTTTTTAGCACGTACTAAAAACTTCCCTGTATGGGTTTCCGAAGAAGGGTTCGATTTGAAGAACTCTTTTACTATTTTATGCACTTCGTTTCTTAGAAATAATATTCTAAATCATCAAGCCTTATCATTCCTCACAAAACTTTCAAAAAACATCGATCGTGACTCGGTTTTTTTAGCACGTACTTCAAACTTCCCAGATTTGGGTTTCCGGAGTAGGGTTCGATTTGAAGAACCATATTACTGTTTTATGCACTCCGTTTCTTAGAAATAATATTTTAAATCATCAAGCCTTATTATTCCTCACAAAAATTTCGAAAAACGTCGACCGTGACTCGGTTTTTTTAGCACGTTCTAAAAACTTCCCTGTTTGGGTTTCCGAAGAAGGGTTCGATTTGAAGAACTCTTTTACTGTTTTATGCACTCCGTCTCTTAGAAATAATATTCTAAATCATCAAGCCTTATCATTCGTCAGAAAATTTTCAAAAAACGTCGATCGTGACTCGTTTTTTTAGCACGTACTTCAAACTTCCCAGATTTGGGTTTCCGAAGAAGGGTTCGATTTGAAGAACTCTTTTACTGTTTTATGCACTTCGTTTCTTAGAAATAATATTCTAAATCATCAAGCCTTATCATTTCTCACAAAACTCTCGAAAAACGTCGACCGTGACTCGGTTTTTTAGCACTAACTAAAAACTTCCTTGTTCGGGTTTCCGAAGAAGGGTTCGATTTGAAGAACTCTTTTTCTGTTTTATGCACTCCGTCTCTTGGAAAGAATATTCTAAATCATCAAGCCTTATCATTTCTCACAAAACATTCAAAAAACGTCGATCGTGACCCAGTTTTTTTAGCACGTACTTCAAACTGCCAAGATTTTTGTTTCCGAAGAATGGTTCGATTTGAAGAACCATATTATTGTTTTATGCACTCCGTTTCTTAGAAATAATATTATAAATGATCAAGCCATATCATTCCTCAGAAAAAATTTCGAAAAACGTCGACCGTGACTCGCTTTTTTAGCACTAACTAAAAACTTCCTTGTTCGGGTTTCCGAAGAAGGGTTCGATTTGAAGAACTCTTTTTCTGTTTTATGCACTCCGTCTCTTGGAAATAATATTCTAAATCATCAAGCCTTATCA
>NW_019272308.1:48035-49145 GCF_002738345.1 Cucurbita maxima | reverse complement strand
AGTTTTTTTAGCACGTACTTCAAACTGCCAAGATTTTGGTTTCCGAAGAATGGTTCGATTTGAAGAACCATATTATTGTTTTATGCACTCCGTTTCTTAGAAATAATATTATAAATGATCAATCCATATCATTCCTCAAAAAAATTTCGAAAAACGTCGACCGTGACTCGCTTTTTTAGCACGTACTAAAAACTTCCCTGTTTGGGTTTCCGAAGTAGGGTTCGATTTGAAGAACTCTTTTACTGTTTTANTGGAAATAATATTCTAAATCATCAAGCCTTATCATTCCTCACAAAACATTCAAAAAACGTCGATCGTGACCCAGTTTTTTTAGCACGTACTTCAAACTGCCAAGATTTTGGTTTCCGAAGAATGGTTAGATTTGAAGAACCATATTATTGTTTTATGCACTCCGTTTCTTAGAAATAATATTATAAATGATCAAGGATTTGAAGAACCATATTATTGTTTTATGCACTCCGTTTCTTAGAAATAATATTATAAATGATCAAGCCATATCATTCCTCAAAAAAATTTCGAAAAACGTCGACCGTGACTTGCTTTTTTAGCACGTACTAAAAACTTCCCTGTTTGGGTTTCCGAAGTAGGGTTCGATTTGAAGAACTCTTTTACTGTTTTATGCACTCCGTTTCTTAGAAATAATATTCTAAATAATCGAGCCTTATCATTCCTCACAAAAATTTGAAAAAATGTCGATCGTTACTCGATTTTTATAGCACGTACTTCAAACGTCTCAGATTTGGGTTTCCGAAGTAGGGATCGATTTGAAGAACTCTATTACTGTTTTATGCACTCCATTTCTTAGAAATAATATTCTAAATCATCAAGCCTTATCATTCCTCACAAAAATTTCGAAAAACGTCGACCGTGACTGGTTTTTTTAGCCCGTACTAACAACTTCCCTGTTTGGTTTCCGAAGAAGCGTTCGATTTGAAGAACTCTTTTACTGTTTTATGCACTCCGTTTCTTAGAAATAATATTCTAAATCATCGAGCCTTATCATTCCTCACAAAACTTTGGAAAAACGTCGATCGTTACTCGATTTTTATAGCACGTATTTCAAACTTCCCAGATTTGGGTTTCCGAAGT
>NW_019272308.1:39037-48025 GCF_002738345.1 Cucurbita maxima | reverse complement strand
TATGCACTCAGTTTCTTAGAAATAATATTCTAAATCATAAAGCCTGATCATTGCTCACAAAACTTTCGAAAAACGTCGACCGTGACTCGGCTTTTTTAGCACGTACTAAAAACTTCCCTTTTTGGGTCTCCGAAGAAGGGTTAGATTAGGAAGAAATCTTTTATTGTTTTACGCACTCCGTTTCTTAGAAATAATATTCTAAATCATCAAGCCTTATCATTCCTCACCAAACTATCGAAAAACGTCGACCGTGAGTCAGTTTTTTTAGTACGTACTAAAAACTTCCCTATTTGGGTTTCCGAAGAAGGGTTCGATTTGAAGAACTCTATTACTGTTTTATGCACTCCGTTTCTTAGAAATAATATTCTAAATAATCGAGCCTTATCATTCCTCACAAAAATTTGAAAAAATGTCGATCGTTACTCGATTTTTATAGCACGTACTTCAAACGTCTCNTGGGTTTCAGAAGAAGGATTCGATTTGAAGAACTCTTTTACTGTTTTATGCACTCTGTTTCTTAGAAATAATATTCTAAATCATTTAAGCCTTATCATTCCAAACAAAACTTTCGAAAAACGTCGACCGTGACTCGATTGTTTTAGCACGTACTAAAAACTTCCCTGTTTGGGTTTCCGAAGAAGGCTTCGATTTGAAGAACAATATTACTGTTTTATGCACTCCGTTTCTTAGAAATAATATTTTAAATCATCAAGCCTTATTATNAGGGTTCGATTTGAAGAACTCTATTACTGTTTTATGCACTCCGTTTCTTAGAAATAATATTTTAAATCATCAAGCCTTATTATTCCTCACAAAAATTTCGAAAAACGTCGACCGTGACTCGGTTTTTTTAGCACGTTCTAAAAACTTCCCTGTTTGGGTTTCCGAAGAAGGGTTCGATTTGAAGAACTCTTTTACTGTTTTATGCACTCCGTCTCTTAGAAATAATATTCTAAATCATCAAGCCTTATCATTCGTCAAAAAAGTTTCAAAAAACGTCGATCGTGACTCGTTTTTTTAGCACGTACTTCAAACTTCCAAGATTTGGGTTTCCGAAGAAGGGTTCGATTTGAAGAACTCTTTTACTGTTTTATGCACTTCGTTTCTTAGAAATAATATTCTAAATCATCAAGCCTTATCATTCCTCACAAAACTTTCGAAAAACGTCGACCGTGACTCGGTTTTTTAGCACTAACTAAAAACTTCCTTGTTCGGGTTTCCGAAGAAGGGTTCAATTTGAAGAACTCTTTTTCTGTTTTATGCACTCCGTCTCTTGGAAATAATATTCTAAATCATCAAGCCTTGTCATTCCTCACAAAACATTCAAAAAACGTCGATCGTGACCAAGTTTTTTTAGCACGTACTTCAAACTGCCAAGATTTTGGTTTCCGAAGAATGGTTCGATTTGAAGAACCATATTATTGTTTTATGCACTCCGTTTCTTAGAAATAATATTATAAATGATCAATCCATATCATTCCTCAAAAAAATTTCGAAAAACGTCGACCGTGACTCGCTTTTTTAGCACGTACTAAAAACTTCCCTGTTTGGGTTTCAGAAGAAGGATTCGATTTGAAGAACTCTTTTACTGTTTTATGCACTCCGTTTCTTAGAAATAATATTCTAAATCATCAAGCCTTATCATTCCTCACAAAAATTTCGAAAAACGTCGACCGTGACTCGCTTTCTTAGCACGTACTAAAAACTTCTCTGTTTGGGTTTCAGAAGAAGGATTCGATTTGAAGAACTCTTTTACTGTTTTATGCACTCCGTTTCTTAGAAATAATATTCTAAATCATCGAGCCTTATCATTCCTCACAAAACTTTGGAAAAACGTCGATCGTTACTCGATTTTTATAGCACGTATTTCAAACTTCCCAGATTTGGGTTTCCGAAGTAGGGTTCGATTTGAAGAACTCTATTACTGTTTTATGCACTCAGTTTCTTAGAAATAATATTCTAAATCATAAAGCCTGATCATTGCTCACAAAACTTTCGAAAAACGTCGACCGTATCTCGGCTTTTTTAGCACGTACTAAAAACTTCCCTTTTTGGGTCTCCGAAGAAGGGTTAGATTAGGAAGAAATCTTTTACTGTTTTACGCACTCCGTTTCTTAGAAATAATATTCTAAATCATCAAGCCTTATCATTCCTCACCAAACTATCGAAAAACGTCGACCGTGAGTCAGTTTTTTTAGTATGTACTAAAAACTTCCCTATTTGGGTTTCCGAAGAAGGGTTCGATTTGAAGAACTCTATTACTGTTTTATGCACTCCGTTTCTTAGAAATAATATTCTAAATCATCAAGCCTTATCATTCCTCACAAAACTTTCGAAAAACGTCGACCGTGACTCGCTTTCTTAGCACGTACTAAAAACTTCTCTGTTTGGGTTTCAGAAGAAGGATTCGATTTGAAGAACTCTTTTACTGTTTTATGCACTCTGTTTCTTAGAAATAATATTCTAAATCATTTAAGCCTTATCATTCCAAACAAAACTTTCGAAAAACGTCGACCGTGACTCGATTGTTTTAGCACGTACTAAAAACTTCCCTGTTTGGGTTTCCGAAGAAGGCTTCGATTTGAAGAACAATATTACTGTTTTATGCACTCCGTTTCTTAGAAATAATATTTTAAATCATCAAGCCTTATTATTCCTCACAAAAATTTTGAAAAACGTCGACCGTGACTCGGTTTTTTTAGCACGTTCTAAAAACTTCCCTGTTTGGGTTTCCGAAGAAGGGTTCGATTTGAAGAACTCTTTTACTGTTTTATGCACTCCGTCTCTTAGAAATAATATTCTAAATCATCAAGCCTTATCATTCCTCACAAAACTTTTGACAAACGTCGACCGTGACTCGGTTTTTTTATCACGTACTAAAAACTTCCCTGTTTGGGTTTCCGAAGAAGGGTTCGATTTGAAGAACTCTTTTACTGTTTTATGCACTCCGTTTCTTAGAAATAATATTCTACATCATCAAGCCATATCATTCCTCACAAAACTTTTGACAAACGTCGACCGTGACTCGGTTTTTTTATCACGTACTAAAAACTTCCCTGTTTGGGTTTCCGAAGAAGGGTTCGATTTGAAGAACTCTTTTACTGTTTTATGCACTCCGTTTCTTAGAAATAATATTCTAAATCATCAAGCCTTATCATTCGTCAGAAAAGTTTCAAAAAACGTCGATCGTGACTCGTTTTTTTAGCACGTACTTCAAACTTCCAAGATTTGGGTTTCCGAAGAAGGGTTCGATTTGAAGAACTCTTTTACTGTTTTATGCACTCCGTTTCTTAGAAATAATATTCTAAATAATCGAGCCTTATCATTCCTCACAAAAATTTGAAAAAATGTCGATCGTTACTCGATTTTTNACAAAACTTTTGACAAACGTCGACCGTGACTCGGTTTTTTTATCACGTACTAAAAACTTCCCTGTTTGGGTTTCCGAAGAAGGGTTCGATTTGAAGAACTCTTTTACTGTTTTATGCACTCCGTTTCTTAGAAATAATATTCTACATCATCAAGCCATATCATTCCTCACAAAACTTTTGACAAACGTCGACCGTGACTCGGTTTTTTTATCACGTACTAAAAACTTCCCTGTTTGGGTTTCCGAAGAAGGGTTCGATTTGAAGAACTCTTTTACTGTTTTATGCACTCCGTTTCTTAGAAATAATATTCTAAATCATCAAGCCTTATCATTCCTCACAAAACTTTCGAAAAACGTCGACCGTGACTCGATTGTTTTAGCACGTACTAAAAACTTCCCTGTTTGGGTTTCCGAAGAAGGCTTCGATTTGAAGAACAATATTACTGTTTTATGCACTCCGTTTCTTAGAAATAATATTTTAAATCATCAAGCCTTATTATTCCTCACAAAAATTTTGAAAAACGTCGACCGTGACTCGGTTTTTTTAGCACGTTCTAAAAACTTCCCTGTTTGGGTTTCCGAAGAAGGGTTCGATTTGAAGAACTCTTTTACTGTTTTATGCACTCCGTCTCTTAGAAATAATATTCTAAATCATCAAGCCTTATCATTCGTCAGAAAAGTTTCAAAAAACGTCGATCGTGACTCGTTTTTTTAGCACGTACTTCAAACTTCCAAGATTTGGGTTTCCGAAGAAGGGTTCGATTTGAAGAACTCTTTTACTGTTTTATGCACTTCGTTTCTTAGAAATAATATTCTAAATCATCAAGCCTTATCCTTCCTCACAAAACTTTCGAAAAACGTCGACCGTGACTCGGTTTTTTAGCACTAACTAAAAACTTCCTTGTTCGGGTTTCCGAAGAAGGGTTCGATTTGAAGAACTCTTTTTCTGTTTTATGCACTCCGTCTCTTGGAAATAATATTCTAAATCATCAAGCCTTGTCATTCCTCACAAAACATTCAAAAAACGTCGATCGTGACCCAGTTTTTTTAGCACGTACTTCAAACTTCCAAGATTTTGGTTTCCGAAGAATGGTTCGATTTGAAGAACCATATTATTGTTTTATGCACTCCGTTTCTTAGAAATAATATTATAAATGATCAAGCCATATCATTCCTCAAAAAAATTTCGAAAAACGTCGACCGTGACTCGCTTTTTTAGCACGTACTAAAAACTTCCCTGTTTGGGTTTCCGAAGTAGGGTTCGATTTGAAGAACTCTTTTACTGTTTTATGCACTCCGTTTCTTAGAAATAATATTCTAAATAATCGAGCCTTATCATTCCTCACAAAAATTTGAAAAAATGTCGATCGTTACTCGATTTTTATAGCACGTACTTCAAACGTCTCAGATTTGGGTTTCCGAAGTAGGGTTCGATTTGAAGAACTCTATTACTGTTTTATGCACTCCATTTCTTAGAAATAATATTCTAAATCATCAAGCCTTATCATTCCTCACAAAAATTTCAAAAAACGTCGACCGTGACTGGTTTTTTTAGCCCGTACTAACAACTTCCCTGTTTGGTTTCCGAAGAAGCGTTCGATTTGAAGAACTCTTTTACTGTTTTATGCATTCCGTTTCTTAGAAATAATATTCTAAATCATCGAGCCTTATCATTCCTGACAAAACTTTGGAAAAACGTCGATCGTTACTCGATTTTTATAGCACGTACTTCAAACTTCCCAGATTTGGGTTTCCGAAGTACGGTTCGATTTGAAGAACTCTATTACTGTTTTATGCACTCCGTTTCTTAGAAATAATATTCAAAATCATTTAAGCCTTATCATTCCAAACAAAACTTTCGAAAAACGTCGACCGTGACTCGATTGTTTTAGCACGTACTAAAAACTTCCCTGTTTGGTTGTTCGAAGAAGGGTTCGATTTGAATAACTCTTTTACTGTTTTATGCACTCTGTTTCTTAGAAATAATATTCTAAATCATCAAGCCTTATCATTCCTCACAAAAATTTCGAAAAACGTCGACCGTGACTCGGTTTTTTCAGCACGTTCTAAAAACTTCCCTGTTTGGGTTTCCGAAGAAGGGTTCGATTAGAAGAACTCTTTTACTGTTTTATGCACTCCGTCTCTTAGAAATAATATTCTAAATCATCAAGCCTTATCATTCGTTAGAAAAGTTTCAAAAAACGTCGATCGTGACTCGTTTTTTTAGCACGTACTTCAAACTTCCCAGATTTGGGTTTCCGAAGAAGGGTTCGATTTGAAGAACTCTTTTACTGTTTTATGCACTTCGTTTCTTAGAAATAATATTCTAAATCATCAAGTCTTATCATTCCTCACAAAACTTTCGAAAAACGTCGACCGGACTCGGTTTTTTAGCACTAACTAAAAACTTCCTTGTTCGGGTTTCTGAAGAAGGGTTCGATTTGAAGAACTCTTTTTCTGTTTTATGCACTCCGTCTCTTGGAAATAATATTCTAAATCATCAAGCCTTATCATTCCTCACAAAACATTCAAAAAACGTCGATCGTGACCCAGTTTTTTTAGCACGTACTTCAAACTGCCAAGATTTTGGTTTCCGAAGAATGGTTCGATTTGAAGAACCATATTATTGTTTTATGCACTCTGTTTCTTAGAAATAATATTATAAATGATCAAGCCATATCATTCCTCAGAAAAATTNCGAAAAACGTCGACCGTGACTCGCTTTTTTAGCACGTACTAACAACTTCCCTGTTTGGTTTCTGAAGAAGCGTTCGATTTGAAGAACTCTTTTACTGTTTTATGCACTTCGTTTCTTAGAAATAATATTCTAAATCATCAAGTCTTATCATTCCTCACAAAACTTTCGAAAAACGTCGACCGGACTCGGTTTTTTAGCACTAACTAAAAACTTCCTTGTTCGGGTTTCTGAAGAAGGGTTCGATTTGAAGAACTCTTTTTCTGTTTTATGCACTCCGTCTCTTGGAAATAATATTCTAAATCATCAAGCCTTATCATTCCTCACAAAACATTCAAAAAACGTCGATCGTGACCCAGTTTTTTTAGCACGTACTTCAAACTGCCAAGATTTTGGTTTCCGAAGAATGGTTCGATTTGAAGAACCATATTATTGTTTTATGCACTCTGTTTCTTAGAAATAATATTATAAATGATCAAGCCATATCATTCCTCAGAAAAATTTCGAAAAACGTCGACCGTGACTCGCTTTTTTAGCACGTACTAACAACTTCCCTGTTTGGTTTCTGAAGAAGCGTTCGATTTGAAGAACTCTTTTACTGTTTTATGCACTCCGTTTCTTAGAAATAATATTCAAAATAATCGAGCCTTATCATTCCTCACAAAAATTTTCAAAAACGTCGATCGTGACTGGTATTTTTAGCACGTACTAACAACTTCCCTGTTTGGTTTCAGAAGAAGCGTTCGATTTGAAGAACTCTTTTACTTTTTTATGCACTCCGTTTCTTAGAAATAATATTCTAAATCATCGAGCCTTATCATACCTCACAAAACTTTGGAAAAACGTCGATCGTTACTCGATTTTTATAGCACGTACTTCAAACTTCCCAGATTTGGGTTTGCGAAGTACGGTTCGATTTGAAGAACTCTATTACTTTTTTATGCACTCAGTTTCTTAGAAATAATATTCTAAATCATAATTCCTGATCATTGATCACAAAACTTTCGAAAAACGTCGACCGTGACGCGGCTTTTTTAGCACGTACTAAAAACTTCCCTTTTTGGGTTTCCGAAGAAGGGTTAGATTAGGAAGAACTCTTTTACTGTTTTACGCACTCCGTTTCTTAGAAATAATATTCTAAATTATCAAGCCTTATCATTCCTCACCAAACTATCGAAAACGTCGACCGTGAGTCGGTTTTTTTAGCACGTACTAAAAACTTCCCTATTTGGGTTTCCAAAGAATGGTTCGATTTGAAGAACTCTATTACTGTTTTTTGCACACCCTTTCTTAGAAATAATATTCTAAATCATCAAGCCTTATCATTCCTCAGAAAAATTTCGAAAAACGTCGACCGTAACTCGGTTTTTTAGCACGTATTAAAAACTTCCCTGTATGGGTTTCCGAAGAAGGGTTCGATTTGAAGAACTCTTTTACTATTTTATGCACTTCGTTTCTTAGAAATAATATTCTAAATCATCAAGCCTTATCATTCCTCACAAAACTTTCGAAAAACGTCGACCGTGACTTGTTTTTCTAGCACGTACTAACAGCTTCCCTATTTGGTTTTCGAAGAAGGGTTCCATTTGAATAACTCTTTTCCTGTTTTATGCACAACGTTTCTTAGAAATAATATTCTAAATCATCAAGCTTATCATTCCTCACAAAACTTTCGAAAAAACGTCAACTGTGACTTGGTTTCTTTTGCACGTACTAAAAACTTCCATGTTTGGGTTTCCGAAGAAGGGTTCGATTTGAAGAACTCTTTTACTGTTTTATGCACTCCGTTTCTTAGAAATAATATACTAAATCATTAAGCCTTATCATTCCTCACAAAAATTTCGAAAAACGTCGACCGTGAGTCGGTTTTTTTAGCACGTACTAAAAACTTCTATGTTTGGGTTTCCGAAGAAGGGTTCGATTTGAAGAACTCTATTACCGTTTTATGCACTCCGTTTCTTAGAAATAATATTCTAAATCATCAAGCCTTATGATTCCTCACAAAAAATTTGAAAAACGTCCACCGTGACTCGGTTTTTTTAACACGTACTAAAAACATCCATGTTTGGGTTTCCGACGAAGGGTTCGATTTGAAGAACTCTTTTACTATTTTATGCACTCCGTTTCTTAGAAATAATATTCTAAATCATCAAGCCTAATCATTCCACAGCAAAATTTTGAAAAACGTCGACCGTGACTCGGCTTTTTTAGCACGTACTAAAAATTTCCCTGTATGGGTTTCCGAAGAAGAGTTCGATTTGACGAACTCTTTTACTGTTTGATGCACTCCGTTTCTTAGAAATAATATTCTAAATCATCAAGCCTTATCATTCCTTACAAAACTTTCGAAAAACGTCGACCGTGACTCGGTTTTTTTAGCACGTACTAAAAACTTGGGTTTCCGAAGAAGGGTTCGATTTGACGAACTCTTTTACTGTTTTATGCACTCCGTTTCTTAGAAATAATATTCTAAATCATCAAGCCTTATCATTCCTCACAAAAATTTCGAAAAACGTCGACCGTGACTCGGCTTTTTTAGCACGTACTAAAAATTTCCTTGTATGGGTTTCCGAAGAAGAGTGCGATTTGACGAACTCTTTTACTGTTTTATGCACTCCGTTTCTTAGAAATAATATTCTAAATCATCAAGCCTTATCATTCCTTACAAAACTTTCGAAAAACGTCGACCGTGACTCGGTTTTTTTAGCACGTACTAAAAACTTCCATGTTTGTGTTTCCGAAGAAGGGTTCGATTTGAAGAACTCTTTTACTGTTACATGCACTCCGGTTCTTGGAAATAATATTCTAAATCATCAAGCCTTATCATTTCTCACAAAAAATTCAGAAAACGTCGACCGTAACTCGGTTTTTTAGCACGTACTAAAAACTTCCCTGTTTGGGTTTCCGAAGAAGGGTTCGATTT